>NC_142674.1:9185618-9398118 GCF_964200805.1 Pocillopora damicornis | reverse complement strand
AATTAAGAACGATAAATCCGTATATGTTGCACAAGTAAAGCACATTTTTAACTTTCCATTCGATTTTAAGAAACTATACTTGATCGACTCTCGATAAGTTGACCTGCGTTGACTATTTTATTATTTTGTAGCCCCAAAAGCCTGGCTTATGACTCTGGAGATACAGAACTTGATATATTTGATACACAAGGCTAGTTGGTGTCATACGCTTCTCCTGAATCTTTAATTTTATTGCCCTGGTCTTTTCCACGAAGCCTCTCTTATATATCTGTGTGCCAGCTGATGATTAAAATCTCAGTGAATGTCATATTTTAGTTTTTTCTAAAAATTCCATCTTTAAATTTTTGGCATTTACTTTTTTAGAATTCAGAAATGGCATTCTCTTTTCACCCATGTAAAGAGATATTATACATTTCTTAAACTAAAATCTTAGTCATGAAGTCAACTTAATTTCAATGAGTTTGAAACTTCATTGTACATAAGAACACTTTATTGAAGTATGTTACATTTATTTGTTGTCCATATACATATGTAAATATGATTACATATTGAAAGGAGAAATTAGATGCTAGTCACTCTCAGGAATTAAAGCATTACTAACTGTACACATTTTATATGCTCCTTGCATTTAATTTGTTGGCAACAATAGTTAAGATTGTTAGGAAAGCAAGCAAATGAACAGAAGACAGTGAAATGAGGGAAACTGTAAACTTTACCATATGATTGAAGAAATGATCACAGAATACTTAAAAAGGGAAACTTGAATTGTGCTAGCCAATTTCCTCTATTTCCCTTCATGTATTTGATCAAATGAAATTTAATCAGTTGTAGGGTTTGCTTACAATGTGTCAAATCACCAGTGTGGACCTGATTCTTCTCAGATGTCAGCTGGTTAAAGAAAGATACTAAAAATAGATGACCATAAGAAAAAGTACATATCTTCAGAAAAATCTCACTAAAGCGGTGGTGTAATTGATTTGTGATATTTAGAATGACAGAGGCAGGAAAAACACATTGAGTTTTTTCTTATTCACTAGTAAGTTTATTAGATTTCAGATTCTACATTCAAACTGGGTGAGATCAAATTTATTTATATCAAGCTTCATTATGGTTTGTTTACATAGAAAGTTAATAGTTGTAGCTTCACAGATGTTTTCATTGCTGTCGCAAGTAACATTCATAACAAAGTTTCATTGAATGTAGAATATTTCAAGAACTCTCTTTCTCTCCAATAATATTTACTATTTCTGGAGCACTATTAACCCTTTACACCCAAATATCAGTATGCATATTTTCCATACTGTTCTCTACACATCCTTATGTGCTGGCAGGGAGAATTTGTTTGACAATCAAGAGGTTCTTCAGCTTATTACTATTTCCTTTATTCTCATAACCTTAATGTTTGATTTAAGGGTGATACTGAAAGGGGAAATTAGATGCAAGTTACTCTCAGGGATTAAAGGGTTAAAGAAAGAAGGTTATTAAAAAAATTTTTATTCAAGCAAGTATTTGAATATGAGAGTAGCATTTGATATTTTCACATGTAACAGGATGATCAAGCTGAAGATGGCCTAAAAAAGGAGTGAACTTGACTGTTACAATTAGGTGACTACTTTAGTTGGAAACTTGAGCACTTAGTAAATACACCTTGTCTTGCTATTCTGATGCTTACAGCTTGCTGAGGTAATTGAAATGTCAGTCCCCAAGTAGGAACCATCCACATGACCTGTACAGTCATAGGCTATGAGATAACTTTAGATAAACACATTTGTGTCAGTAAAACTATTGTAAGTACCGTACCACCTTGTGACAAAAATTGATGATTTCCTGTAAGTATGAATGTGTGGGAGAAGTTATAGTGGTAACTGACCCTTTTTTGCAAGGGTGCATATGATTTGATTATTGTAATGTATATCTCTTAGCTTTTAAACTTTCAGCTTTTAATTAATTGTCACTATTTACCATATCAATTTCTTTGTGCCACAAGCCCTCAACAGTTAGTTAATTACCTGACTTTGTTTGGAATTGTGTGATTATATATTTACCTCGTCGCCATTGTCGTGTCTTTGATTCGAACGGACACGTTTAGAATAGCGCATAACTGCGCATGTTCAAAATGTATTGGCCTCTGGCCAAAAACACCACACCTTCTATAACCTTTTCGACTTCTAACACCAATGTCATCTTTACCACCCTAAGACCTTGAGGAGCGGTATCTTCTTTGTCACCTTTTGGAACCTGTGGACCGGTATCTCCTTCTGGTCCTAGTGCTCCAGTATCTTCTATGCCACTTCTATGCCACTTTTAGGACCCTGAGATCCAGCTCCACCTCTACCAGGTGGCCCCTGTGAACCAGTAGAACCCTTGAAGCCTTGTGCATCAGTTTCTCCCTTGCCACCCTTATCTCCCCTAGTCCTCTTGCACCAGTATCTCCTTTAAGGCCTGTATCATCTTAATTTCCTTCTAGGCCAGTATCACCCTTATCACCTTTTGGTACTAGTGGCCCTGCTACTCCTTCAACACCTTCCACAATTGTATCTAGTTTGTTGTGATCTCCTGTAAATATACCCATTATAATATATGCTTATACAAAATACTGTTTTCTGAATGTTTTTATCAATTTTTTTTTATTAATTTTTTTGGTACTAGTGGCCCTGCTACTCCTTCAACACCTTCCACAATTGTACCTAATTTGCCATGATCTCCTGTAAATATACCCATTATAATATATGCTTATACAAAATTTGTTTTCGGTACGATAAAGGTTAAAACAGCATAATTCAAGTGCAGAGAAGCGAAACAACGTTTTGAGTGAGATGAACCTGAAATGAGCGTCATTTGTTGCAAAAGCGGAGGAAATTTTTTGCCTTGCGATAAAGCTTAAAAAGCTTAATTCAGCAGAAGCATTAAGGCTAGTTAAACCATGTGAACTACTTTGTGCATTTTAACTGTCTTGGCTACTTTGACTATTTAACGAGTTTAAACAATTTAGCTTGATTGTGCGGTTTGTGCAGTTGACCCTATCGAGCAAAGTTATTCATTTTGTCCAGTTGAACCAATTAACCCGGTCTGAGCATTTGAACCACATCAACCATTTCAGATAGATGGTGCAATTTGTGCACTTTTACTCTTTCCGCTACTTTGATTATCTTAATTAGTTAAACCGATTAAGCTAGATAGTGCAGTTTACGCAATGGAAACATTTAAACTAGTTATACACAGTTTGACCATTTGAACTACTTCAACCCATTAGAAAAGATTTTGCAACCCGTGCAGTTTGACTGGCTTGGCTTGGCTTGGCTTGGCTTGGCTTGGCTTGGCTTGTCTGACCGTCACTTTAACCAGTTGGATAGATGGTGCAATTTTTTTCAGACGACCTCAGTTTGACTGAAACCAGGTTAACCATTTCAACTAGATTGTCCAGGTTGTGAAGTTGAATTGATTAGGCTAGTTATCCATTGTTTTTCAATTGAAGCAAAACGTATTTAACCACGTCACATACTTCGACCAATTAAGCTGGATTGTGTAGCTTGTGCAGTTGATCCAATTAAGCTAAGCATTTTGTCCGGCTAAAGCCTTTAAGCTAGTTTGACCATATGAACCACTTCCACCAATTACGATGGATTGTCCAATTTGTGCAATTCAACTGTTGTCGCTCGATGGACATTTAACCTTTTGAACCCTAAAGCTACGTCAACTGGTTAGACTGGTTCAAATGGTCCATGAAGCTTAACTTGTTTAAGTGGACAAAATGCATAACTATGCACAACAGTTCAAGCTTGATTGACCAATAGAACTAGTCTAAACTGTTGACGTAGGTTGTGTTAATTGTGCAAAAAAGCAGTAAACCTGCAAAAACCGCAAAATCTCGCTTCACTGGTTAGACTTGTTCAAATGGTCAAACCACCTAAAATTGTTGCAGGGACAAAATGCATACCCAACTTAACAGCTTCAACTGCACAAACTTTTCAATCAAGCTCAACTGTTTGACCTGGCTAGATAATCAAACTAGCAAAACAGCAAAACTGCAGAAATAACACAATCTGTATTGAATTGTTTAAGTAGTCATGGTCAAACTAGCTAAAAACATTGAACTGAACAAAATGCATAACTAGGTTGAATGGTTAAACTGCACAACCTCCCTTAATAAGTTCAGCTAGTTAAAATGGTCAAACTAGCTTAATCGGTTTAAGGGCTTCGTTTATTTCACTGGTTTAAATAGTCAAACTAGCGAAAACCGTCAAGTCGCTCAAATTTTTACAAGCAATCTTAATTGGTTAAGGCCGTTAAATGACACTAGCCTTAATGCTTTAACTGCACAAAATTCACAACCAGATTTAACAATTCAATTGAACAAGATGCATAACTGGGTCAAATGATTCAACAGCACTATCTGTGCAATGTAGCTTAATTGAATCCAGTAGTCCAAATGGTCAAACGGGGCAAATTGATTCAAGTGGTCAAATAGTCAAACAAGGGAACACAGTTAAAATGCGCAAATTGGACAAACTATCTTCATTGGTTCAAGCAGTATAAATGGTCAAACTAGCTTGGGGATAGGGTTTAATCGGACAAAAAGCATAACTACCATAAATAGTTTAACTGGTTAAAAAGTCAAACTAGCGAATACAGTTGAACTGAAGAAAGTTATAAAACGCGGAGAAAGTTCAACTGCGCAAAACGCAGAAAGTACGTGAGTTGGCTCAATTGGCTGTTTAGAGCTTTATGTAATGGAAAAAAACAACGGTTTCGCCCTTTTTTTGCTAAATTATCCTGTTTTTTTAACCTTATCGCATTAAAACATTTTATCGTACTTACTTAAAGTCTTTATTCCATCATAAGATAAAACTACATATCTTATGTTACAATGAATTGAAAAAACTACAGAAATCTACATACATATTATGAATTAAAAAGTATATCATTACAATAAATGGAGCTTAAATATCAACCTGTTTACAAATGTGTTCATAAAGCGCTGTGTATTAATTTTCGGGCGCGCGCAGCCTTTTTTCCTGAGATTGTGTAGATATGTCTTTTGGACAGGAATGATATCTTTCAGGGGGTGGCAATCCGTTGATTTTAGTTTCTTCAAAATGTTTCTGTCTTGTTTGTTTAAAAGGTTCTTGATAAAAACTGGAAATGAGATAAAACCGCGTTTATGACATCGGTCTAAAAAATTTTGTACAACCGTAAGATCGGACTCAGATACCCCATAGACTGAAAGTGCATAGCTAAAATTAGCCAAAACAATCGATATAAAAAGATGATCAATCTCTGCCTGAGAGTAATGTTCCTTTCTCAATGTTCGTAGGACGTGTAAACACTTGTTTGCTTTGACAAGCTTAGTTCTTACATGCTCATCAAATTTTCCATCACTCTGTAAAGTTACTCCTAGTAAAACGAAGCTATTACATTGGGGAATATTATTAATTGGAGAGTAGAGTACATTATGATTTTTCTTTCTAACAACCAGCTCTTTACATTTGCAAGGGTTGCAGACCATTCTATTGTCTTTACACCATGTTAAGAACTGTCCTACTAAGTCGGCAGACGGGTCACTATTCCTAGTAATAGGCGAAAGAATAGTGGAATCATCGGCATATTTAAAAAGCACAGGGCAACCATTAAAAAAAAATCTCCAAATCGTTCAAAAATATATTAAAAAGATACGGTCCGCTTACACTACCTTGTGTGGTTCCTCTATTGACAAGTTTCCACTGTCCTAAAAAATTATAACTAACAACACGTTGTTGTCTTGCATAGAGGAAACTATGATACCAATTGATAATGTACGGATTTAGAGGTAGCTGTTTCAGTTTGGCAGACAAAATAGCATGGTTCACAAAATCGAAAGCCTTACTGAAGTCCATGGTAAAAATTCGCACTGCGCTATAGTCACTACTATCTAAATACTTGTATGTCTGGTGCTGGATAGCGAGCAAGGCATTTGTGCAACTACCCGCCTGTCTATATGCAAATTGGGTGTGGCTCAGGTTGCTCTCAATGACTGACTGTGCTTGTGTACGATACACGACCTTCTCAAACAACCGGGCAATAACGGGAGTAACATTAATACCACGGTAGTCTGAGTCCTCTATAGGCATGTTCACTTTGGGGAGAGGATTAACATTTGCCCTTTTCCAGGAGTCTGGTCATGTATGAGTAGACAGCGACAGATTCCAAACGTGAGTGACGATTGGTGTGGGTAGCTCAGCACAGTCTTTCCAGATCCAGTACGGGAGGTCGTCTGGTCCCGTTGCGGTTTTCTTTACATGAACTAAGGTATTCCAGACACACCGCTCAGATATTTTCGGGGGCTTTACACCGTCCGGGATATCCATATCACTAGGTCTAACGTAAGTGTCATCATAGCACAGGTTGGCGAAGTAGTCGTTCAGACGAACTAGAGAGTTCTTGTCCAAATTTATCAACGATGACCTGCGACGCTGCGATAGGGCGTCCACGCCCTTCCACCACTCACCGCTACCAATGGCAGCCAGTTTTCTTCTGTTCTCGGTTATCAGCTCAGAAATGCGCTTATTAAATAAAGACAGGCGTTCCTTATTCTTTAAAGATATATGGGACTTAGTCCTCAGCATACACTTGACTAATGGGGACATCCAAACTGGGTCACGCGATGACATGCGTACAGATTTTTGCGGCATAAACTTATTCATCACTGCACGAATCTTTACCTCAAGCACCTCGACCGCCTTGTTTATGTCCACCTCATTGAGGACGTCACTCCAGTCCAGCGCAGTGAGTGCCATATAAAATGACTGTTTCCGATGTTCCCTACAGTCCCGCACAAGAACTTTGC
The DNA here is from genome assembly GCF_964200805.1 of Pocillopora damicornis. Classification (NCBI taxonomy): domain Eukaryota; kingdom Metazoa; phylum Cnidaria; class Anthozoa; order Scleractinia; family Pocilloporidae; genus Pocillopora; species Pocillopora damicornis. The sequence goes on along the minus strand of NC_142674.1, from coordinate 9,391,295 downwards.
GGCGCATAGGTTTAAGCTTTAATCCCGCCGGTAAAACAAAGCCTTCATGGTCTGTCTTAATAAGCATATGTATGGAATATGCTTGACCGAACAGATCCGCTCGGTTGGTCATACAGTTATCCAAGCACGCGTTACCCCGCGTGGGAAAATCAACCACGAAATCCCAGCCAGACAAAGCCTTAAATTCTTGCATATCCAAACGATTTACATCGCCACCACAGACAATAGCCGCTTCTGGGTGTTTGTTCAACACAAGGTCCACAAAAGATATTATATAATTAATTAAGTCGAGATCCCGGTAGCTATGCTTGGGAGGATTATACAGGCCGCAAATTAGCATAATGTGATCGGACGGCAACTGCACTGTTAAAGCAATAAATTCATATAAATTGGACCGATAGACATCCAAGACTTTAAGACTGTCTCTCACATAGACCGCAACACCCCCTTTTTTTCTTTTGTCCAAGTCTGCCCAACCTCTGTCCCGCCTGAACACATTGTAATTTGGGATATTCACCACGGCGTCCGGCATATTAGTGGAAAGATGAGTTTCACTGACAATACACACATCAATATCCTGAGATCTCAGGTCAGCCTCAAGCGCCACAGGTGCTCGTACACGACTTTTTGTTTTCGACAAACCACAAATGTTCGTAAACAAACATTTTGGGACAGCGAAACCCTTTGATTTAGAGGTGGATGTTTTGTCGGTTGTGTTGACACGCGGAATGTTAATTAAGTTACTCCGATCCACTTTCCGACCTTCAGCCTCGATGAAACGGCGGCCTTGCATCACCGGGATTTTCTTGGTTGAGATGGATCGTGAGATTCGAGCACTATGTTGCCCACGGTATCTCAGAATGCCGAGTGACTTGAACTGAGATAGAACGGCCGGAGATGGCTTGAAAGCTTTGTTTCGGAGAGACAAGAGTTCAGAGCATTTCAAAGACGCTGGCTTAGTTCGCATTAACATCGGGTAGTTCTTATTAACTCCTCCGAAACTCCGGTCTATCTCTGGACCCGGTTGTGACTCTACGTCCATATCTATAGTGATATCTAGCGTGATATATTTCTCCGGTACTGCAAGCAAGGTTAGACCATGGACGCCCCACAACACCACCGGCCGGCGAACTCTAAATTTAGGAGTAGTAAACTTGGATAAAATATGTTTGAAAAGCCAAGGACTTTCAGCCCCCCCACAGCGACAATTGTAGCATTCTTGGGCAAAAAGAATGAATGAAGTACTGATAAACGGTTTCCGCATATCAGCAGCTAATTGAGCTTATCTTACTTTTATCTTACTAAAAAGAACGTGTTTGCTTTCTGTGTAATAAAGCTAAAAAAAATAGCGAAACTCGGCGGCTAACAACAGAACAAACGTTTTGAGCGAGATAAAGCTGAAATGAATGTAACTAGCTACAAGCAGGCAGAAAACCTCTTTCGGTGTAATAAAAGTAGGGCCAGCTAAATTCAACGGCAACTAAGCGAAAAATCCTTTCCGCGTGATAGAGCCGAAAGGAGCGTTATTAAGCACCAAAAAAAAAAAAAAAAACAGGCGAAAACCTTTTTCAAGTGCAGAAAAGCTGAAAATAGGGTAGTAAAGAACCAAAACAGCTTAAAACAGCGCAATTAGCTCCAAACAGGCAAAAACCGTTTCCAGTGCGAAAAAGCTGAACACAGCGCAATGTAGCGCCACAACAGCAAAAAAACGTTCTTATGAGTGAGATATAGCGAGAGGCAGCGTGATAAGCTGCAAACGGGCGAAAACCCTTTATGCAGTGCAGAAAGGCTGAGAACAGTGTAATTTGGACCCAAAAGAGCAAAAGCGTTCTTTTTTGAGCGACGTATAGCTAGAACCAGGGTGATAAGCTGTAAACAGGTTAAAAAAAACCTTTATGCATTGCAAAAAAGCTGAAAAGGGTATAAGCGAACATGCACAAAGAGGGTTTTCGGTACGATTAAGCGAAAAAGGGCCTAATTTAGCAGCACAGAAGCAAAAAAAAAAGTTGTTATGATTGAGATATAGCTTAAAACAGCGTAATGAGCTGGAAACAGGCGACAGTCTTCATGCAGTTGGAAAAAAAACAAAATTTAAAACGGCGTAATTTTGAACCGAAACAGCAAAAACGTTTTTTGTTTTGAGTGAGATTTAGCTAAAATCAGTCAATTGTCTGCAAAAAGGCCAGAACACCGGTTTTGGTTCAAGGAAGAAAAAAAAGTGCGTAAATCCAGGAAACCAGCACAAAAAAGGTTCTAGGTGCAATACAGCTGAAATACAGCGGCGAAAAAGCAAAAATTTTCTTTTGAGTGAGATATAGTTGGAATCAATGGGGAAAGCTTCAAATAGGCGAAAACCGTTTCCAGTGCGAAAAAGCTGAACACAGCGCAATTTAGCACCACAACAACAAAAACATTTTTTTGCGTGAAACATAGCTGGAATCAGCGTGATTAGCTGAAAACAGGCCAGAACCTTTATGCCGTGAAAAAAGTCTTGTAAGAGTGTAATTTGGACCCAAAAGAGCAAAAAAACGTTCTTTTGATTGAGGTCTAGCTAGAATCAGCGTGACTAGCTTCAAAAAGGCTAAATTTTTTATTCAGTGCAAAAAAATTTGGAAAAAGCGAAATTTACTAACAAAACAGTAGAAACATTGTGTGCCAAAATTAGGCTTGTGGACGTCTCAGTGTGGAAAGAGCGTCCCTCCAATGACAAAATCAAAGGCGGTCTAGATGTCCAGTAGCCTCTCTCCATTGTCCTTCATGGTGCCACATGCTTCTCTCCCCATGGCCCTTTCGTAGTTCCTGTTGTCATTTCCAACATTTGCCTCGAGATCTCCCATCAAAATCTTCATCGCACGACGCGGTGTGTTCTCCAGTTCTGATTCAAGCTCTTCGTTGTCTTACTTACTGTCGTTTGTTGGTGTGTAACACTGGATGATAGTTGTGTTGATGTGTCTCCCTTTGAATCTCACTTTTAGGAGCCTGCTTTTGATTGGCTTCCACTCCAGCAGGCACTCCTCGAGATCTTTCTTGCGGATGATGGCTGGTCCTTTATGGCGCTGGTGATCTCTTCCGGAATATAGAATTGCCTCTCCTGTGATGGTTTTGTGACTGCCAGAACGTGTCCCTTTGCTCTCACTGATTCAAAGGACTTGTAGGTTGTAGCGTCTCATCTCAGTCGTGGCTTGTGCCAGCTTTCCTGTCTCGTGCATAGCTTTTACATTCCAGAATCCAATGCCGGTCTTGCATTTGGCACTCAAGACTTCCATCTTCCTGTCAGCGGCTTCCTTTCGGCTTTAACCACGGTCATTCATAAGAGTATCTTTGGATGACTCTAAAAGCCCGTCTTGCCCGGTAGTGTGGATTTTCTTTATTGTCGTTTCCGTAACATGGGAGTTTTATGGGACAAAGTTGTTAGCCCTCTGCCCAACCCCCTATCCTGGAGGACCAGAGGATTGCGTTTCGTTGGACCTCTACCCTCGGACCTTTCCTGCTTAGGTGGCCCTACCAGGAGACGAAGCTCCTGCCGGCATAGCTCTGTCAAAGGCACCAAAGGCACTCAAGCCCGCCGACCACGACAAGGTGGCGATCTTTCAGGGACGTGATAGCATATGGATTCCAGGAAATGATAAATATGACATGAAAAAACCAGCCTTGAATAATGGCACAATAATAACAAGACAGATATCTGGTGAGTATGCGTTTAAAGCCCCAAGCACTATAGTACTATCCTAACTAGTTAAACCACTTGGGATAGACTGTGCGGTTTGCGCAATGGAATTATTAGTCAGCTTAAATGCTTCAACTGCTTAATTAGTCAAGTAAGCAAACACAAATAAACTGTACAAATTGGAAAAGTTATTTTAATTAGTGAAAGTAAATCACATGGTAAAAGAAGCCTAAACGGTTCGATTGGACAAAATCCATAATTAGCTTAATTGGTATTAACTGCACAATCTGAACAATTGAGCTGAAATGGTTCAAATGGTTTAACAGTAAAAGGTCAACCAAGAAAAGTTGCACGATCTGTCTCAACCGGTTGGAGTACTTTTAATGGTCAAATTAGCTTCAATCAATGAACGGTGCAAACTGCGCGATCTAGCTTAGTTTCTTGAAGTATTTAAAACAATCAAAGTATTTTCATTGATTCGACTTGTAAAATAGTCAAACCAGTAAACAAAGTCAAACTGCACAGATTGCAGCATCTTTCTCAATTGGTTCAAGTAGTTGAAATGGTCCAACTGCACAAAATGCATAACTAGCCGAAATGGTTCCATCGCACAAACTGCACAATCTACCTTTAGTGGTTTGACTATTTAAGATGGAAGCATTACACTTAGGGCCTTTTAAGCACATTCACCAGATATCAGGTATTCTTTGTTATTGTTGCGCAGTAATTTTGCGCCGGCCTTTTTTTATTACTTTTTTATTTTTTATAATCCTTAGTATTTACTGGAATCCGACTGTCTTACCGAGATTGACCATTCGACGGGTTGAGTCATTTTAAGATAGCGTCTGGCCATTTGAAAAAGCTTTATTAATCAAGATAGATTGTGCAATTTGTGAAAATTGTGCAGTTAGTGTCTTAGCTACCTTGACTATTGAAGCGTGATCGTGCAGTTCCTGCAGTTGATCCTATTAAGCTACTTATGCATCTTCTTTGCGTGTAAATCAATGAATCGAGTGTGACCATTTGAACTACATGGACCATTTGACATAGATAGTGCAAATGGTGCACTCTCCCTGTTTTTGCTAGGTTGATTATTTCAAAATTTTAACCAGTTAAACTAGATTGAGGAGTCTGTGCGGTCGAACCTATAAAGCTCGCAATGCATTTTGTCCCCTTCAACAGTTTAAGCTAGTTTGAACATTTGAACTTATTCAACCAGTCGAGATAAACTGTGCAATTTGTGCAGTTTTACTGTTTTGGATAGTTTAATTAACTAGTAAAAAACTTTGATATAGTCAAGTCGGCGAAGATAGCTAAATACACAAATTCAACAATGCTATCTCCGTTGGTTGTAGGGGTTCAAATGATCAAACTAGCCAAGAAAAGGTCAACCGGACAAAATGCATAAGAAGGTTAAATAGTTCAAACGGTAAAATAGTGAAACTATTGCAAACAGCAGAACTGCACAGTCTACAGAATCTTTGTCAACTGGTTAGAGAGCTTCAAATGGTCAATCTAAGTCGCCTTAATGTCGCCTTAATGGCTCAACGGGCTAAATGTCATTAGGGCAATAACAGTTAAACTGCACAAATCGCACAATCTATCTATTTGGTCGAAGTAGTTAACATGGTGAAACTATCTTCAAGGCTTTGAGGATCAACAGTCCAAACTTCACAATCTGACTTAAGTGGTCGAAGTAGTTTATATGGTTTAACTACCTTCAGTGCTTCAACTGAAGAAAATTACTATAGTATTCAGGTCAACCGCACAATTTCAACAATCTAGCTCAAATACTTCATTTGGTTTAAAAGTCAAACTAAAGTCACCTGAGGAAAATCGCACAATCTATCTCAATTGGTTAAATTAACTTCGAGGAATAAGCCACAGAAACTGCAGAATCTAGCTGAACTAAGTGAAGTAGCTAAAATAGTCAAACTATTTTAATTGATTCGACTGGCTAAATAGTCAAAACCAGCCAAGATACTTACATAAATTGGTTTTTTGCCCCTTTCCAGCTAATTGACTGATTTTAGCTTGATCTCACTGAAAAGAACGTTTTTGTTGTTTTCTTGCGAAATTGTGCTTTATTCAATACTCTTTTTTTTTTTTGCACTGAATGACGATCTTCCCTGTCTGCAGCTAATCACGCTGATTTAGTCACATCTCCCTCAAAAGAACGTTTCTGCTGTTTTGGTGCTAAATTAGGCTTTTTTCAGATGTTGATATTAAGAGATCCTCGCAGCTAAGAACACTACTGATACCGGTGCAGCGCCCTACCCACTGAGCTAACAAGCCAACTTGGAGATGGTCAATGTGTTGGGTCCAAATAAACCATCCAAGTAATGAATGACGATTTTAGATATGTGAAGTTCATATATTTGCACTGCGGTAAAGAGATGATATTAGGAGATCGTCCCAGCTGAGAACTCTATTGAAACGAGCAGTTGATAATAGGACCTGAAAAAAGTTGGCTTGTTACCTCAGTTGGCAGAGCCCTGCACCGCTTCAACTCCTGTACGGGCCTGAATTTTCCATAGATCCTATTATCAACTACTCGTTTCAGTACTGTTCTTAGCTGCGTGGATGTCTTAATATCATCTCTTCACAGCAGTGCAAACATATGAACTTCATATATCTAAAATCATCTCTATTTTCAGCTCTTTCGCACTCGCAAAAGGTTTTCGCCTGTTTGCAGCTACTCCTTGGTCTTTCTGCAGATAATCAGTATGATTCCAACTTTATCTCACTCCAAAGAATGTTTTTGTCGTTTTGTTTCTAAATTGAGCTGTTGTTAGGTTTTTTTGCATCGAAAAAGGTCTTCGCCTGTTTGCGGATTTATCACGCAAATTCTAGCTGTTTCTCACTGAAATGAAAGTTCTTTCTTGTTTTAGTCCAAAACTGCAATGTCCTCACCTTTTTTCGCACTGGAAACGGTTTTCAGCTGTTCGAGGCTAATCACGTTCTGTTAACCTTAATCTAAACCACAACAATATTTTAACTTTTCACTGGTAATTTACGCTCTTTTCAGCTCTATCGCACTGGAAACGCTTTTTTTGCTTCTTGGCTGTTGTTATGCAGTTTTTACCTTCCTTGAACAAAAACTGCCTTCCTGGCCTCTTTTCAATCTGACTAAAAAGAAGGTTTTTGCTGATTTGTTGCTAAATTACACTGTTTTCAGCTTTTTTGCACTGCATAGAGGCTTTGGTCTTTTTCCAGGTAATCACGATGATTCTCACTTTATCTCACTCCAAAGAATGTTTTTGTTGTTTTGTTGCTAAATTACGCTCTTCTCACGTTTTTCTGCACCAAAAGAGGTCTTGGCCGGTTTGCAGCTTAACCACGCTAATTCTAGCTGTTTGCCACTCAAATAAAAGTTTTTTCCTGTTTTAGTCCAAAACTGCAATGTCCTCACCTTTTTTCGCACTGGAAATTGTTTTCAGCTGTTCGAAGCGAATCACGTTGTTTTAACTTACATCTAAACCACAACAACATTTTTGCTTTACGCTCGTAATTTTCGCTCTTTTCAGCTCTATCTCTGCAGTGCAAAAAAGCTGAAAACAGCGTAATTTAGCAACTTAAGAGCAAAAACGTTCTTTTTAGTCACATTGAGCTAAAATCAGTCAATTGGCCCGGAAAACGCCAGGAAAGCAGTTTTCGTTCAAAGAAAGTAAAAACTGGATAAGAACAGCAAACAAGCATCCAAAAGGTTTTGGGTACGATTAAGCTGAAAACAGTGTAAATTACCAGCAAAAAGCAAAAATATTGTTGTGCTTCAGTTTTAAGTTAGCAGAACGTGATTAGCTTCGAACAGCCGAAAACCGTTTTCATTGCGAAAAAAGGGGAGGACATTGCAATTCTGGACTAAAACAGGAAAACACTTTTATTAGAGTGAGAAACAGCTAGAGTTAGCGTGATATAGCTGCAAACAGGCAAAGACCTTTTTCGGTGAAAAAAGAAACTAAGAACACCATAATTTAGCAACAAAACCACAAAGACATTCTTTGGAGTGAGAGCAAGTTAAATCATCGTGATTACCTGCAAAGAGACCAAAACCTCTCTCCAGTGCAAAAAAGCTGAAAACAGCGTGATTTAGCAACAAAATAGAAAAAACTTTCTTTTTAGTCAGATTGAGCTAAAATCAGTCACTTGCCCCAAAAAAGGCCAGAAAAGTAGTTTCTTTTCAAGAAAAGTAGAAACTGCATAACAACAGCAAACGAGCACAAAAAGGGTTTTGGGTGCGATAGAGCTGAAAAGAGCGTAAATTACCAGCGTAAAGCAAAAATGTTGTTGTGGTTCAGATTTAAGTTAAAGCAACGTAATTTGCCTCGAACAGCTGAAAACCGTTTCCAGTGCGAAAAAAGGTGAGGGCATTGCAGTTTTGAACTAAAACAGGGAAAAAACTTTAATTTGAGTGGCAAAAAGCTAGAATAAGCGTGATAAAGCAGCAAACAGGCGGAGACCTTTTTCGGTGCAAAAAAAACCTGACAACCCCGTAATTTAGCAACAAAACCACGAAAACATTCTTTAGAGTGAGAGAAAGTTAGAATCATCGTGATTACCTGCAAAAAAACCAAAATCTTTTTCCAGTGCAAAAAAGCTCAAAACAGCGTAATTTAGCAACAAAACAGCAAAAACGTTCTTTTTAGTCAGATTGAGCTAAAATCAGTCAATTGGCAACAAAAAAGCCAGGAAAGCAGTTTTTTTTCAATGAAGGTAAAATGTTTATAACAACAGCAAAGAAGCACAAAAAATGTTTGCAGTGCGATAGAGCTGAAAAGAACGGAAATTACCAGCGGAAAGCCAAAATGTTCTTGTGGTTCAGATTTAAGTTAACAGAACGTGATTAGCTTCGAACAGCCGAAAACCGTTTTCAGTGCGAAAAAGGGTGAGGACATTGCAGTTGTGGGCTAAAACAGGAAAGCACTTTCATTTGACTGAGAAACAGGTAAAGTTATCGTGATATAGCCCCAAACAGGCGAAGACCTTATTCGGTGCAAAGTAAACCTGACAACACCGTAATTTAGCAACAAAACCACAAAAACATTCTTTGCAGTGAGAGAACGTTAGAATCACCGTCATTACCTGCAAAGGGAGCAACACCTCTCTGCAGTGCAAAAAAGCTGAAAACAGCGTAGTTTAGCAACAAAACAGCAAAACGTTCTTTTAAGTCAGATCGAGCTAAAATCAGTCACTTGGCCCAAAAAAGACCAGAAAAGCAGTTTCTGTTCAAGAAAAGTAGAAACTGTATAACAACAGCAAACAAGCACAAAAAGGGTTTTGGGTGCGATAGAGCTGAAAAGAGCGTAAATAACCAGCGTAAAGCAAAAATGTTGTTGTGCTTCAGATTTAAGTTAAAACAACGTAATTCGCCTCCAACAGCTGAAAACCGTTTCCAGTGCGAAAAAAGGTGAGGACATTGCAGTTTTGGACTAAAACAGGAAAAAAACTTTTATTTGAGTGGCAAACAGCTAGAATAAGTGTGATAAAGCAGCAAACAGGCGGAGACCTTTTTCGGTGCAAAAAAAACCTGACAACCCCGTAATTTAGCAACAAAAACACAAAAACATTCTTTAGAGTGAGAGAAAGTTAGAATCATCGTGATTACCTGCAAAAAAACCAAAATCTTTTTCCAGTGCAAAAAGCTCAAAACAGCGTAATTTAGCAACAAAACAGCAAAAACGTTTTTTTTAGTCAGATTGAGCTAAAATCAGTCAATTGGCAACAAAAAGGCCAGGAAAGCAGGTTTTGTTCAATGAAGGTAAAATGTTTATAACAACAGCAAAGAAGCACAAAAAATGTTTGCAGTGCGATAGAGCTGAAAAGAACGTAAATTACCAGCGGAAAGCCAAAATGTTCTTGTGGTTCAGATTTAAGTTAACAGAACGAGATTAGCTTCCAACAGCCGAAAACCGTTTTCAGTGCGAAAAAAGGTGAGGACATTGCAGTTGTGGGCTAAAACAGGAAAGCACTTTCATTTGACTGAGAAACAGGTAAAGTTATCGTGATATAGCCCCAAACAGGCGAAGACCTTATTCGGTGCAAAATAAACCTGACAACACCGTAATTTAGCAACAAAACCACAAAAACATTCTTTGCAGTGAGAGAACGTTAGAATCACCGTCATTACCTGCAAAGGGAGCAACACCTCTCTGCAGTGCAAAAAAGCTGAAAACAGCGTAGTTTAGCAACAAAACAGCAAAACGTTCTTTTAAGTCAGATCGAGCTAAAATCAGTCACTTGGCCCAAAAAAGACCAGAAAAGCAGTTTCTGTTCAAGAAAAGTAGAAACTGTATAACAACAGCAAACAAGCACAAAAAGGGTTTTGGGTGCGATAGAGCTGAAAAGAGCGTAAATAACCAGCGTAAAGCAAAAATGTTGTTGTGCTTCAGATTTAAGTTAAAACAACGTAATTCGCCTCCAACAGCTGAAAACCGTTTCCAGTGCGAAAAAAGGTGAGGACATTGCAGTTTTGGACTAAAACAGGAAAAAAACTTTTATTTGAGTGGCAAACAGCTAGAATAAGCGTGATAAAGCAGCAAACAGGCGAAGACCTTTTTCGGTGCAAAAAAAACCTGACAACCCCGTAATTTAGCAAGAAAACGACAAAAACATTCTTTGGAGTGAGATAAAGTTACAATTATTCTGATTACCTGTAAGAACACCAAAACCTGTCTCCAGTACAAAAAAGCTGAAAAGAGCGTAATTTAGCAACTAAAGAGGAAAAACGTTCTTTTTAGTCACATTGAGCTAAAGTCAATCAATTGGCCCCAAAAAAGGCCAGGAGAGCAGTTTTCGTTGAAAGAAGGAAAAAACTGGATAAGAACAGCGTAAAGCAAAAATGTTGTTGTGCTTCAGATTTAAGTTAAAACAACGTAATTGGCCTCGAACAGATGAAAACCGTTTCCAGTGGATAAAAAAGGGGAGGACATTGCCGTTTTGGACTAAAACAGAAAAAAACTTTTATTTGAGTGGCAAAAAGCTAGAATTAGCGTGGTTAAGCTGCAAACCGGCCAAGACCTCTTTTGGTGCTACAAAAACCTTAAAACAGCGTAATTTAGCAACAAAATAGAAAAAAATTTCTTTTTAGTCAGATTGAGCTAAAATCAGTCACTCGGCCCAAAAAAGGCCTGAAAAGTAGTTTCTTTTCAAGAAAAGTAGAAACTGCATAACAACAGCAAACAAGCACAAAAAGGGTTTTGGGTGCGATAGAGCTGAAAAGAGCGTAAATTACCAGCGTAAAGCAAAAATGTTGTTGTGGTTCAGATTTAAGTTAAAGCAACGTAATTTGCCTCGAACAGCTGAAAACCGTTTCCAGTGCGAAAAAAGGTGAGGACATTGCAGTTTTGGACTAAAACAGGAAAAAAACTTTTATTTGAGTGGCAAACAGCTAGAATAAGCGTGATAAAGCAGCAAACAGGCGAAGACCTTTTTCGGTGCAAAAAAAACCTGACAACCCCGTAATTTAGCATGAAAACGACAAAAACATTCTTTGTAGTGAGATAAAGTTACAATTATTCTGATTACCTGTAAGAACACCAAAACCTGTCTCCAGTACAAAAAAGCTGAAAAGAGCGTAATTTAGCAACTAAAGAGGAAAAACGTTCTTTTTAGTCACATTGAGCTAAAGTCAGTCAATTGGCCCCAAAAAAGGCCAGGAGAGCAGTTTTCGTTCAAAGAAAGAAAAAACTGGATAAGAACAGCGTAGAGCAAAAATGTTGTTGTGCTTCAGATTTAAGTTAAAACAACGTAATTGGCCTCGAACAGATGAAAACCGTGGAAAAACAGTGGAAAAAAAAGGTGAGGACATTGCCGTTTTGGACTAAAACAGGAAAAAACTTTTATTGGAGTGGCAAACAGCTAGAATTAGCGTGATAAAGCCGCAAACAGGCGCAGACCTTTTTCGGTGCAAAAAAACCTGACAAAACATTCTTTGGAGTGAGATAAAGTTACAATCATTCTGATTACCTGCAAGAAGACCAAAACCTCTCTCCAGTGCAAAAAAGCTGAAAACAGCGTAATTTAGCAACTAATGGGCAAAAACGTTCTTTTTAGTCACATTGAGGTAAACTCAGTTAATTAGCTCGAAAAAGGCCAGGAAAGCAGTTTTCGTTCAAGGAAAGTAAAAACTGGATAAGAACAGCATACAAGCACACAAAAGGTTTTTGGGTGCGATTAAGCTGAAAAGAGTGTAAATTACCAGCAAAAAGCAAAAATGTTGTTGTGGTTCAGATGTAAGTTAAAACAACGTCATTGGCTTCAAACAGCTGAAAACCGTTTCCAGTGTAAAAAAAAGGTGAGGACATTGCAATTTTTGATTAAAGCAGGAAAACAGTTTAATTGGAGTGAGAAACAGTTAGAGTTGGCATGATATAGCCGCAAACAGGCGAAGACCTTTTTCGGTGCAAAAAAAACCTGACAACACCGTAAGTTAGCAACAAAACCACAAAAACATTCTTTGGAGTGAGAGAAAGTTAGAATCATCGTGATTACCTGCAAAAAGATCAAAGCCTCTCCAGTGCAAAAAAGCTGAAAACAGCGTAATTTAGCAACAAAACAGCAAAAACCTTCTTTTTAGTCAGATTGAGCTAAAATCAGTCAATTGACCACAAAAAGGCGAGGAAAGCAGTTTTTTTTCAAGGAAAGTAAAAACTGCATAACAACAAGCAAGAAGCACAAAAGGGGTTTGCAGTGCGATGGAGCTGAAAAGAACGTAAATTAGCAGCGAAAAGCTAAAATGTTGTTGTGGTTCAGATTTAAGTAAACAGAACGTGACTAGCTTCGAACAGCTGAAAACCGTTTCCAGTGCAAAAAAAGGTAAGGACATTGCGATTTTCGACTAAAACAGGTGAACACTTTCATTTGAATGACAAACAGCTAGAATTAGCGTGATAAGCTGCAAACAGGCGAAGACCTTTTTCGGTGCAAAAAAACCTGACAAGAGCGTAATTTAGCAACAAAACAACAAAAACATTCTTTGGAGTGAGATAAAGTGAGAATCATCGTGATTACCTGGAAAAAGACCAAAGCCTCTATGCAGTGCAAAAAAGCTGAAAACAGCGTAATTTAGCAACAAATTAGCAAAAACGTTCGTTTTAGTCGGATTGAGCTAAGATCAGTCACTTGGCGAAGGCCAGGAAAGCAGTTTTTGTTCAAGAAAAGTAAAAACTGCATAACAAGAGCAAACAAGCACAAAAATGGTTTTGGGTGCGATAGAGCTGAAAAAAGCGTAAATTACCAGCGTAAAGCAAAAATGTTGTTGTGATTCAGATTTAAGTTAACAGAACGTGATTAGCCTCGAACAGCTGAAAACCGTTTCCAGTGCGAAAAAAGGTGATGACATTGCAGTCTTGGACTAAAACAGGAAAGAACTTTCATTTCAGTGAGAAACAGCTAGAATTTGCGTGATAAATTCGCAAACAGGCGAAGACCTTTTTCGATGCAAAAAAACCTAACAACAGCTCAATTTAGAAACAAAACGACAAAAACATTCTTTGGAGTGAGATAAAGTTAGAATCATACTGATTATCTGCAGAAAGACCAAGGAGTAGCTGCAAACAGGAGAAGACCTTTGGCGAGTGCGAAAGAGCTGAAAATAGAGATGATTTTAGATATATGAAGTTCATATATTTGCACTGCTGTGAAGAGATGATATTAAGAGATCCACACAGCTAAGAACAGTACTGAAATGAGTAGTTGATAATAGGATCTATGAAAAATTCCGGCCCGTACAGTAGTTGAAGCGGTGCAGGGCTCTGCCAACTGAGGTAACAAGCCAACTTTTTTCAGGTCCTATTATCAACTGCTCGTTTCAATAGTGTTCTCAGCTGCGACGATCTCCTAATATCATCTCTTTACCGCAGTGCAAGTATATGAACTTCACATATCTAAAATCGTCATTCATTACTTGGATGGTTTATTTGGACCCAACACATTGACCATCTCCAAGTTGGCTTGTTAGCTCAGTTGGTAGAGCGCTACACCGGTATCAGTAGTGTTCTTAGCTGCGAGGATCTCTTAATAACATCATCTGAAAAGAGCCTAATTTTGCTCCAAAACAGCAGAAACCTTCTTTTGAGGGAGATGTGGCTAAATCAGCGTGATTAGCTGCAAACAGGGAAGATCGTCATTCAGTGCAAAAAAAAAGGAGTATTGAATAAAGCACAATTTCGCAAGAAAACAACAAAAACGTTCTTTTCAGTGAGATCAAGCTAAAATCAGTCAATTAGCTGGAAAGGGGCAGAAAACCAGTTTATGTAAGTGTCTTGGCTGGTTTGACTATTTAGCCAGTCGAATCAATTAAAATAGTTTGACTATTTTAGCTACTTCACTCAGTTCAGCTAGATTCTGAATGTCAGAAACATCAGAACACCGGTTTTGGTTCAAGGAAGAAAAAAAAGTGCGTAAATCCAGGAAACCAGCACAAAAAAGGTTCTAGGTGCAATACAGCTAAAATACAGCGGCGAAAAAGCAAAAATTTTCTTTTGAGTGAGATATAGTTGGAATCAATGGGGAAAGCTTCAAATAGGCGAAAACCGTTTCCAGTGCGAAAAAGCTGAACACAGCGCAATTTAGCACCACAACAACAAAAACATTTTTTTGCGTGAAATATAGCTGGAATCAGCGTGATTAGCTGAAAACAGGCCAGAACCTTTATGCCGTGAAAAAAGTCTTGTAAGAGTGTAATTTGGACCCAAAAGAGCAAAAAACGTTCTTTTGATTGAGGTATAGCTAGAATCAGCGTGACTAGCTTCAAAAAGGCTAAATTTTTTATTCAGTGCAAAAAAATTTGGAAAAAGCGAAATTTACTAACAAAACAGTAGAAACATTGTTTTAGGTGAGATCAAGCAAAAATCAGTCAATTTGCTGCAAACAGGCCAGAAGACCAAGTGTAACAACAGCAGACAGGCAAAAAATAGGGTTTTCGGTGCAAAAGAGCTGAAAAGAGCATAGTTTAGCACCACAGCAGGAAAAATGTTGTTATGAGTGAGATATAGCCTAAAAAAACCGCTATTAGCTGCAAGCAGATAAACATCTGAATTCAGCCTAATTTAGCAACAAAACAGCAAAAACGTTGTTTTCGGAAACATCAAGCTAAAATCGGTCAATTAGCCGCGAACAGGCTAGAAAACCACTTTTCATGCAAGGAAGGTAAGAACAGTGTAACAGCAACGAACAAGTATAGAGAGGGTTTTCAGTACGATAGAGCTGAAAAGAGCGTAATTTAGCATCACAGAGAGAAAAATGTTGTTATGAGTGAGATATAGCTTAAAACAGCGTCATTAGCTGCAAACAGGTGACACTCTTAATTCAGTACAAAAAAAAACTGAAAACAGCGTAATTTAGCAGCAAAACAGCAAAAACGTTGTTTTGAGTTGAGATCAAGCTAAAAACAGTCGATTATCTGCCAACAGGCTAGAACACCAGGTTTTAGTGCAAGGAAGATAACAGCAGCGTACATCCAGCAAACAAGCACAAAAAAGGGTTTTCAGTGCGGTAGAGCTGAAAAAAGCTTAACTTAGTAGCGAAAAAGCAAAAACATTCTTCTGAGTGAGATATCGCTAAAATCAGCGTGATTAGCTGCAAACAGGCGAAAAACCTTTTTCAGGTGCGAAAAAGCTGAATACTGCCTAATTTAGCAAGAAAAGAGTAAGAACGTTTTTTTGAGTGAGATAAAGGTTGAATAATCGGGATTAGCTGGAAACAGGCCACAAAACAAGTTTTTAGAGCGAGAAAGCTCTAAACACAGCATGACAACAGCAGAGAAGCCAAAAAACGCCTTTACGTTAGTTAAGAACAGCGTGATTAGGTGCAAAAAGGCAGAAAAGCTGTTTTCGGTGCAGCGTCAGAAACATGTTTCTGGTGGTATGAAGCTGAAAGCAGAGAAATATAGCAAGAAGAAAGCAGAAACATCGGTTTGAGGAAGATAAGATACACTAAGCGTGACTGGTAAAAAAAACAGGCAAAAATTCCTTTTCTCGGTGCGATAAAGCCAAAAACAGCGTAAAAAGCTCTAAACAGACAGAAACCAATTTTTCGTGAAAAAGAGCTGAAAATAGCGTAACTTAGCGACGAAGAAGTAAAAACGTTGTTTTCAGTGGTCTGGTAAAAGTCAGCGCGATTGGCTGCAACAGGCAAAAAACGTTTTCCGGATCCAATAAAGAGCCGAAAACAGTGTAATTTAGTGAAGTTATTTTGACTGAAGTAAAGCTATAATCAACACATGTCAGCTGCAAACGCGCAGATAAGCTTTTTGTGGTGAAAAAGAGCTGAAAACATTGTACTTGAGCTATATCAGCCACTTAGACAATTTGAACTACCTCAACCAATTAACAAAGATATTGCAATCTGTGCAGTTTAACTGTCTTACCTAGTTTAACTATTTAACCAGTCGAATTAATGTGAATATATTGACTATTTTAACTACCTCAAGCAGTTTTTGCCGTTTGTTCTTTGAAGTAAATTTAACCAGTTCAGATAGATTTTGCGATGATTTAACCGTTAAAAGATCAGTCTCGGTTATACAGTTAGATTCCAGGAAATAATAAGTATTATAGGAGAAGGGTATCGGATAATTACTGAGCAACAAGAACAACACAGAGTCACTAACATCTGGTGAATGTGCGTTAAGCGCCCCAAGTGCCATACACCTATCTTAAATAATTAAACCACTTAAGCTAGATTGTGCAGTTTGTGTGATGGAACCAGTTAAGCTAGTTATGCATTTTGTGCAGTTGAAGCATTCAACTAGTTTAACCAATTAAGAAAGATGCTGCAATCTGTGCAGTTTAACTATTTTCACAGGTTTGACTATTTTACAAGTAAAATCAACTTAAATAGTTTGACTATTTTTAATACTTCAAGAACTTAGGTAGATTTTGCAGTTTGCACAGTTCATTAGTTGAAGTTAATTGGACCATTTAGAGTACCCTAACCGGTTGAGATACGTTGTGCAATTTTTCTCAGTTGACCTCTTACTGTTAACCTATTTGAACCATTCCAGCTAAATTGTTTAGATTGTGCAGCTGAGCCAATTAAGCTAATGATGCATTTTTGTCTAATTGAACTATTTATGCTTCTTTGATCATGTGATTTACTTCCACCAATTAAAATAACTTTGGCAATTTGTAGTTTATTTTTGTTTACTTGTTTGACTAATTAAAGCAGTTAAAACATTTAAGGTAGCTAAGTTTCTTGGAGTATTTTAAATATTCAAACTATTTTAATTGATTCGACTTGTTACATAGTCAATCCACGGAAGACAGTTAAACTGCACAGATTCCACCACCTTTCTTAATTAGTTGAGGTAGTTGAGATGGTTCAGCTATACAAAATGCATAGCTAGCTTAAATGGTCCCTTAGCACAAACCCCACAATCTAGCCTAAGTTCTCTAACTAGTTAAGATAGTAGCATGGTACTTAAGGTTTTTAACGCGCATTCACCAGATATCAGTGATTCTGTCTCATTATTGCGTGGTAATCTGGCGCTGGCTTTTTCATATAATATTCATCCTTTCCTGGAATCCACATGCTATATCAACCCCGAGGATCGCCATCTTGTCGTCGTTGGCGGGCTTGAGTGCTTCGGAGACCCCTAGAGCTATGGCGGCGAGAGCTTCGTCTCCTGGTAGGGCCACCCAAGCCAAACAAGTCAAAGGGTACAAGTCCGACGAAGCACAATCCAATGGTCCTTCAGTACAGGGGGTTGGGCACAAGGCTAGCATTCCTGTCCCCTTAAACACCCATGTTACGGAAAGGGCAACGAAGAAAATCAACACCACCAGACGAGACGGACTTTCAGAGTTATCAAAAGATACTGGTATGAATGACAGTGGTCAAAGCCGAAAGGAAATGGTTGACAGGAAGATGGAAGCCTTGAGCGCCAAATGGAAGACCAGAATTTGATTCTGGAAGGAAGAACTATATACGAGACAGGAAAGCGAGCCAAGCCACAGCTGAGATGCTGAGATGAGACATTACAACCTACACGTTCTTGGAATTAGCGATAGCAGATTGACAGGTTCAGGCAGACACAAAACCAACACAGGAGAGACAGTGCTATATTCCGGAAGAGATGACCAGCACCGTGAGGGAATAGCCATTATCTTCAAGAAGGGTCTTGAGAAGTGCCCGATGGAGTTGAAGCCGATCAAGTGAGATTGAAAGGGAGACACATCAACACAACTATCATCCAGCGTTAAGCACCAACAAAGGACAGTGACGAAGAAGGCAAGGACACCTTCACGAACTGCTTCAAGCAGAACTGCAGAACCACGTGACGAGATGAAGATTGTGATGTAAGATCTCAATGCAAAATTTGGAAATGACAGAAACTACGATAGGGCCACGGGGAGAGAAGGATATCACCATAAACGACAGTGGAAATAGGCTACTAGACATATACACCACCTTAGATTTTGTCACTGGAGGGACGCTCTTCCCACATCGAGACGTCCAATGGCTGAAAGGTTACTTTCCCAATAGAAAAGACAAGAACCAGGTTGACAACCTGATGGTCAACGGGATGTGGAGGCGATCACTGCCAAGACGTCAAAGTGAGAAGAGGAGCTGATGCGGGAAGTCACCACCATCTTGTGACCCCTAAACTGAAGTTGAAGCTGAGGAAGACCAGATTAAGTTTGAGAGGGCGACAACACTGACTCTGACGTGGAGAAGCTGCGAGACCTAAAACTTAAGACTGCCGTCACACTACAGCTGAGAAATAAGCTCCAGGTATGAGCGGATGCTGAAGACCAGACGTTGGAAGGTTCGGAAGACATCAATACAAAGTGGCAACAGCTTAAGATAGCCTACGAGCAGACCTGCAAGGCCTTTCCTGGAACAAAGCAGAGAAAGAGGAAGGAGTGGATCTCAGAGGATAGCTGGCAGACCATTGAGAAGAGAAGAATTCTCAAGATGAAAGTCTTGAAGGCCAAATCAGAGCGACTGAAGGAGAGATACAAGCAACAATGGATGGAAGCGAACCGAACAGTGAAGATGATGGCAAGAACAGAGAAGCAGAGCCACATAAACGACCCACCAAGCCAGGCAGAAGATGCAGCAAGTAGGGGAGAGCAACGCAAAGTCTATAAGATCATCAGGCTGCTGTGTGTCAGATATATAGTTGGCACTGATGCTCCGATGATGGACCAGCAGCGGCGACTGCTCATCACAGAAGCCGAGCAGGACGCACACACCTTCTATAACCTTTTCGACTTCTAACACCAATGTCATCTTTACCACCCTAAGACCTTGAGGAGCGGTATCTTCTTTGTCACCTTTTGGAACCTGTGGACCGGTATCTCCTTCTGGTCCTAGTGCTCCAGTATCTTCTATGCCACTTCTATGCCACTTTTAGGACCCTGAGATCCAGCTCCACCTCTACCAGGTGGCCCCTGTGAACCAGTAGAACCCTTGAAGCCTTGTGCATCAGTTTCTCCCTTGCCACCCTTATCTCCCCTAGTCCTCTTGCACCAGTATCTCCTTTAAGGCCTGTATCATCTTAATTTCCTTCTAGGCCAGTATCACCCTTATCACCTTTTGGTACTAGTGGCCCTGCTACTCCTTCAACACCTTCCACAATTGTATCTAGTTTGTTGTGATCTCCTGTAAATATACCCATTATAATATATGCTTATACAAAATACTGTTTTCTGAATGTTTTTATCAATTTTTTTTATTAATTTTTTTGGTACTAGTGGCCCTGCTACTCCTTCAACACCTTCCACAATTGTACCTAATTTGCCATGATCTCCTGTAAATATACCCATTATAATATATGCTTATACAAAATTTGTTTTCGGTACGATAAAGGTTAAAACAGCATAATTCAAGTGCAGAGAAGCGAAACAACGTTTTGAGTGAGATGAACCTGAAATGAGCGTCATTTGTTGCAAAAGCGGAGGAAATTTTTTGCCTTGCGATAAAGCTTAAAAAGCTTAATTCAGCAGAAGCATTAAGGCTAGTTAAACCATGTGAACTACTTTGTGCATTTTAACTGTCTTGGCTACTTTGACTATTTAACGAGTTTAAACAATTTAGCTTGATTGTGCGGTTTGTGCAGTTGACCCTATCGAGCAAAGTTATTCATTTTGTCCAGTTGAACCAATTAACCCGGTCTGAGCATTTGAACCACATCAACCATTTCAGATAGATGGTGCAATTTGTGCACTTTTACTCTTTCCGCTACTTTGATTATCTTAATTAGTTAAACCGATTAAGCTAGATAGTGCAGTTTACGCAATGGAAACATTTAAACTAGTTATACACAGTTTGACCATTTGAACTACTTCAACCCATTAGAAAAGATTTTGCAACCCGTGCAGTTTGACTGGCTTGGCTTGGCTTGGCTTGGCTTGGCTTGGCTTGGCTTGGCTTGTCTGACCGTCACTTTAACCAGTTGGATAGATGGTGCAATTTTTTTCAGACGACCTCAGTTTGACTGAAACCAGGTTAACCATTTCAACTAGATTGTCCAGGTTGTGAAGTTGAATTGATTAGGCTAGTTATCCATTGTTTTTCAATTGAAGCAAAACGTATTTAACCACGTCACATACTTCGACCAATTAAGCTGGATTGTGTAGCTTGTGCAGTTGATCCAATTAAGCTAAGCATTTTGTCCGGCTAAAGCCTTTAAGCTAGTTTGACCATATGAACCACTTCCACCAATTACGATGGATTGTCCAATTTGTGCAATTCAACTGTTGTCGCTCGATGGACATTTAACCTTTTGAACCCTAAAGCTACGTCAACTGGTTAGACTGGTTCAAATGGTCCATGAAGCTTAACTTGTTTAAGTGGACAAAATGCATAACTATGCACAACAGTTCAAGCTTGATTGACCAATAGAACTAGTCTAAACTGTTGACGTAGGTTGTGTTAATTGTGCAAAAAAGCAGTAAACCTGCAAAAACCGCAAAATCTCGCTTCACTGGTTAGACTTGTTCAAATGGTCAAACCACCTAAAATTGTTGCAGGGACAAAATGCATACCCAACTTAACAGCTTCAACTGCACAAACTTTTCAATCAAGCTCAACTGTTTGACCTGGCTAGATAATCAAACTAGCAAAACAGCAAAACTGCAGAAATAACACAATCTGTATTGAATTGTTTAAGTAGTCATGGTCAAACTAGCTAAAAACATTGAACTGAACAAAATGCATAACTAGGTTGAATGGTTAAACTGCACAACCTCCCTTAATAAGTTCAGCTAGTTAAAATGGTCAAACTAGCTTAATCGGTTAAAGGGCTTCGTTTATTTCACTGGTTTAAATAGTCAAACTAGCGAAAACCGTCAAGTCGCTCAAATTTTTACAAGCAATCTTAATTGGTTAAGGCCGTTAAATGACACTAGCCTTAATGCTTTAACTGCACAAAATTCACAACCAGATTTAACAATTCAATTGAACAAGATGCATAACTGGGTCAAATGATTCAACAGCACTATCTGTGCAATGTAGCTTAATTGAATCCAGTAGTCCAAATGGTCAAACGGGGCAAATTGATTCAAGTGGTCAAATAGTCAAACAAGGGAACACAGTTAAAATGCGCAAATTGGACAAACTATCTTCATTGGTTCAAGCAGTATAAATGGTCAAACTAGCTTGGGGATAGGGTTTAATCGGACAAAAAGCATAACTACCATAAATAGTTTAACTGGTTAAAAAGTCAAACTAGCGAATACAGTTGAACTGAAGAAAGTTATAAAACGCGGAGAAAGTTCAACTGCGCAAAACGCAGAAAGTACGTGAGTTGGCTCAATTGGCTGTTTAGAGCTTTATGTAATGGAAAAAAACAACGGTTTCGCCCTTTTTTTGCTAAATTATCCTGTTTTTTTAACCTTATCGCATTAAAACATTTTATCGTACTTACTTAAAGTCTTTATTCCATCATAAGATAAAACTACATATCTTATGTTACAATGAATTGAAAAAACTACAGAAATCTACATACATATTATGAATTAAAAAGTATATCATTACAATAAATGGAGCTTAAATATCAACCTGTTTACAAATGTGTTCATAAAGCGCTGTGTATTAATTTTCGGGCGCGCGCAGCCTTTTTTCCTGAGATTGTGTAGATATGTCTTTTGGACAGGAATGATATCTTTCAGGGGGTGGCAATCCGTTGATTTTAGTTTCTTCAAAATGTTTCTGTCTTGTTTGTTTAAAAGGTTCTTGATAAAAACT
Source organism: Pocillopora damicornis (assembly GCF_964200805.1). Taxonomy (NCBI): domain Eukaryota; kingdom Metazoa; phylum Cnidaria; class Anthozoa; order Scleractinia; family Pocilloporidae; genus Pocillopora; species Pocillopora damicornis. Next base: position 9,369,439 of record NC_142674.1, on the reverse strand, counting down.
GGAAATGAGATAAAACCGCGTTTATGACATCGGTCTAAAAAATTTTGTACAACCGTAAGATCGGACTCAGATACCCCATAGACTGAAAGTGCATAGCTAAAATTAGCCAAAACAATCGATATAAAAAGATGATCAATCTCTGCCTGAGAGTAATGTCCCTTTCTCAATGTTCGTAGGACGTGTAAACACTTGTTTGCTTTGACAAGCTTAGTTCTTACATGCTCATCAAATTTTCCATCACTCTGTAAAGTTACTCCTAGTAAAACGAAGCTATTACATTGGGGAATATTATTAATTGGAGAGTAGAGTACATTATGATTTTTCTTTCTAACAACCAGCTCTTTACATTTGCAAGGGTTGCAGACCATTCTATTGTCTTTACACCATGTTAAGAACTGTCCTACTAAGTCGGCAGACGGGTCACTATTCCTAGTGATAGGCGAAAGAATAGTGGAATCATCGGCATATTTAAAAAGCACAGGGCAACCATTAAAAAAAATCTCCAAATCGTTCAAAAATATATTAAAAAGATACGGTCCGCTTACACTACCTTGTGTGGTTCCTCTATTGACAAGTTTCCACTGTCCTAAAAAATTATAACTAACAACACGTTGTTGTCTTGCATAGAGGAAACTATGATACCAATTGATAATGTACGGATTTAGAGGTAGCTGTTTCAGTTTGGCAGACAAAATAGCATGGTTCACAAAATCGAAAGCCTTACTGAAGTCCATGGTAAAAATTCGCACTGCGCTATAGTCACTACTATCTAAATACTTGTATGTCTGGTGCTGGATAGCGAGCAAGGCATTTGTGCAACTACCCGCCTGTCTATATGCAAATTGGGTGTGGCTCAGGTTGCTCTCAATGACTGACTGTGCTTGTGTACGATACACGACCTTCTCAAACAACCGGGCAATAACGGGAGTAACATTAATACCACGGTAGTCTGAGTCCTCTATAGGCATGTTCACTTTGGGGAGAGGATTAACATTTGCCCTTTTCCAGGAGTCTGGCCATGTATGAGTAGACAGCGACAGATTCCAAACGTGAGTGACGATTGGTGTGGGTAGCTCAGCACAGTCTTTCCAGATCCAGTACGGGAGGTCGTCTGGTCCCGTTGCGGTTTTCTTTACATGAACTAAGGTATTCCAGACACACCGCTCAGATATTTTCGGGGGCTTTACACTGTCCGGGATATCCATATCACTAGGTCTAACGTAAGTGTCATCATAGCACAGGTTGGCGAAGTAGTCGTTCAGACGAACTAGAGAGTTCTTGTCCAAATTTATCAACGATGACCTGCGACGCTGCGATAGGGCGTCCACGCCCTTCCACCACTCACCGCTACCAATGGCAGCCAGTTTTCTTCTGTTCTCGGTTATCAGCTCAGAAATGCGCTTATTAAATAAAGACAGGCGTTCCTTATTCTTTAAAGATATATGGGACTTAGTCCTCAGCATACACTTGACTAATGGGGACATCCAAACTGGGTCACGCGATGACATGCGTACAGATTTTTGCGGCATAAACTTATTCATCACTGCACGAATCTTTACCTCAAGCACCTCGACCGCCTTGTTTATGTCCACCTCATTGAGGACGTCACTCCAGTCCAGCGCAGTGAGTGCCATATAAAATGACTGTTTCCGATGTTCCCTACAGTCCCGCACAAGAACTTTGCGGCGCATAGGTTTAAGCTTTAATCCCGCCGGTAAAACAAAGCCTTCATGGTCTGTCTTAATAAGCATATGTATGGAATATGCTTGACCGAACAGATCCGCTCGGTTGGTCATACAGTTATCCAAGCACGCGTTACCCCGCGTGGGAAAATCAACCACGAAATCCCAGCCAGACAAAGCCTTAAATTCTTGCATATCCAAACGATTTACATCGCCACCACAGACAATAGCCGCTTCTGGGTGTTTGTTCAACACAAGGTCCACAAAAGATATTATATAATTAATTAAGTCGAGATCCCGGTAGCTATGCTTGGGAGGATTATACAGGCCGCAAATTAGCATAATGTGATCGGACGGCAACTGCACTGTTAAAGCAATAAATTCATATAAATTGGACCGATAGACATCCAAGACTTTAAGACTGTCTCTCACATAGACCGCAACACCCCCTTTTTTTCTTTTGTCCAAGTCTGCCCAACCTCTGTCCCGCCTGAACACATTGTAATTTGGGATATTCACCACGGCGTCCGGCATATTAGTGGAAAGATGAGTTTCACTGACAATACACACATCAATATCCTGAGATCTCAGGTCAGCCTCAAGCGCCACAGGTGCTCGTACACGACTTTTTGTTTTCGACAAACCACAAATGTTCGTAAACAAACATTTTGGGACAGCGAAACCCTTTGATTTAGAGGTGGATGTTTTGTCGGTTGTGTTGACACGCGGAATGTTAATTAAGTTACTCCGATCCACTTTCCGACCTTCAGCCTCGATGAAACGGCGGCCTTGCATCACCGGGATTTTCTTGGTTGAGATGGATCGTGAGATTCGAGCACTATGTTGCCCACGGTATCTCAGAATGCCGAGTGACTTGAACTGAGATAGAACGGCCGGAGATGGCTTGAAAGCTTTGTTTCGGAGAGACAAGAGTTCAGAGCATTTCAAAGACGCTGGCTTAGTTCGCATTAACATCGGGTAGTTCTTATTAACTCCTCCGAAACTCCGGTCTATCTCTGGACCCGGTTGTGACTCTACGTCCATATCTATAGTGATATCTAGCGTGATATATTTCTCCGGTACTGCAAGCAAGGTTAGACCATGGACGCCCCACAACACCACCGGCCGGCGAACTCTAAATTTAGGAGTAGTAAACTTGGATAAAATATGTTTGAAAAGCCAAGGACTTTCAGCCCCCCCACAGCGACAATTGTAGCATTCTTGGGCAAAAAGAATGAATGAAGTACTGATAAACGGTTTCCGCATATCAGCAGCTAATTGAGCTTATCTTACTTTTATCTTACTAAAAAGAACGTGTTTGCTTTCTGTGTAATAAAGCTAAAAAAAATAGCGAAACTCGGCGGCTAACAACAGAACAAACGTTTTGAGCGAGATAAAGCTGAAATGAATGTAACTAGCTACAAGCAGGCAGAAAACCTCTTTCGGTGTAATAAAAGTAGGGCCAGCTAAATTCAACGGCAACTAAGCGAAAAATCCTTTCCGCGTGATAGAGCCGAAAGGAGCGTTATTAAGCACCAAAAAAAAAAAAAAACAGGCGAAAACCTTTTTCAAGTGCAGAAAAGCTGAAAATAGGGTAGTAAAGAACCAAAACAGCTTAAAACAGCGCGATTAGCTCCAAACAGGCAAAAACCGTTTCCAGTGCGAAAAAGCTGAACACAGCGCAATGTAGCGCCACAACAGCAAAAAAACGTTCTTATGAGTGAGATATAGCGAGAGGCAGCGTGATAAGCTGCAAACGGGCGAAAACCCTTTATGCAGTGCAGAAAGGCTGAGAACAGTGTAATTTGGACCCAAAAGAGCAAAAGCGTTCTTTTTTGAGCGACGTATAGCTAGAACCAGGGTGATAAGCTGTAAACAGGTTAAAAAAAAACCTTTATGCATTGCAAAAAAGCTGAAAAGGGTATAAGCGAACATGCACAAAGAGGGTTTTCGGTACGATTAAGCGAAAAAGGGCCTAATTTAGCAGCACAGAAGCAAAAAAAAAAGTTGTTATGATTGAGATATAGCTTAAAACAGCGTAATGAGCTGGAAACAGGCGACAGTCTTCATGCAGTTGGAAAAAAAACAAAATTTAAAACGGCGTAATTTTGAACCGAAACAGCAAAAACGTTTTTTGTTTTGAGTGAGATTTAGCTAAAATCAGTCAATTGTCTGCAAAAAGGCCAGAACACCGGTTTTGGTTCAAGGAAGAAAAAAAAGTGCGTAAATCCAGGAAACCAGCACAAAAAAGGTTCTAGGTGCAATACAGCTGAAATACAGCGGCGAAAAAGCAAAAATTTTCTTTTGAGTGAGATATAGTTGGAATCAATGGGGAAAGCTTCAAATAGGCGAAAACCGTTTCCAGTGCGAAAAAGCTGAACACAGCGCAATTTAGCACCACAACAACAAAAACATTTTTTTGCGTGAAACATAGCTGGAATCAGCGTGATTAGCTGAAAACAGGCCAGAACCTTTATGCCGTGAAAAAAGTCTTGTAAGAGTGTAATTTGGACCCAAAAGAGCAAAAAAACGTTCTTTTGATTGAGGTCTAGCTAGAATCAGCGTGACTAGCTTCAAAAAGGCTAAATTTTTTATTCAGTGCAAAAAAATTTGGAAAAAGCGAAATTTACTAACAAAACAGTAGAAACATTGTGTGCCAAAATTAGGCTTGTGGACGTCTCAGTGTGGAAAGAGCGTCCCTCCAATGACAAAATCAAAGGCGGTCTAGATGTCCAGTAGCCTCTCTCCATTGTCCTTCATGGTGCCACATGCTTCTCTCCCCATGGCCCTTTCGTAGTTCCTGTTGTCATTTCCAACATTTGCCTCGAGATCTCCCATCAAAATCTTCATCGCACGACGCGGTGTGTTCTCCAGTTCTGATTCAAGCTCTTCGTTGTCTTACTTACTGTCGTTTGTTGGTGTGTAACACTGGATGATAGTTGTGTTGATGTGTCTCCCTTTGAATCTCACTTTTAGGAGCCTGCTTTTGATTGGCTTCCACTCCAGCAGGCACTCCTCGAGATCTTTCTTGCGGATGATGGCTGGTCCTTTATGGCGCTGGTGATCTCTTCCGGAATATAGAATTGCCTCTCCTGTGATGGTTTTGTGACTGCCAGAACGTGTCCCTTTGCTCTCACTGATTCAAAGGACTTGTAGGTTGTAGCGTCTCATCTCAGTCGTGGCTTGTGCCAGCTTTCCTGTCTCGTGCATAGCTTTTACATTCCAGAATCCAATGCCGGTCTTGCATTTGGCACTCAAGACTTCCATCTTCCTGTCAGCGGCTTCCTTTCGGCTTTAACCACGGTCATTCATAAGAGTATCTTTGGATGACTCTAAAAGCCCGTCTTGCCCGGTAGTGTGGATTTTCTTTATTGTCGTTTCCGTAACATGGGAGTTTTATGGGACAAAGTTGTTAGCCCTCTGCCCAACCCCCTATCCTGGAGGACCAGAGGATTGCGTTTCGTTGGACCTCTACCCTCGGACCTTTCCTGCTTAGGTGGCCCTACCAGGAGACGAAGCTCCTGCCGGCATAGCTCTGTCAAAGGCACCAAAGGCACTCAAGCCCGCCGACCACGACAAGGTGGCGATCTTTCAGGGACGTGATAGCATATGGATTCCAGGAAATGATAAATATGACATGAAAAAACCAGCCTTGAATAATGGCACAATAATAACAAGACAGATATCTGGTGAGTATGCGTTTAAAGCCCCAAGCACTATAGTACTATCCTAACTAGTTAAACCACTTGGGATAGACTGTGCGGTTTGCGCAATGGAATTATTAGTCAGCTTAAATGCTTCAACTGCTTAATTAGTCAAGTAAGCAAACACAAATAAACTGTACAAATTGGAAAAGTTATTTTAATTAGTGAAAGTAAATCACATGGTAAAAGAAGCCTAAACGGTTCGATTGAACAAAATCCATAATTAGCTTAATTGGTATTAACTGCACAATCTGAACAATTGAGCTGAAATGGTTCAAATGGTTTAACAGTAAAAGGTCAACCAAGAAAAGTTGCACGATCTGTCTCAACCGGTTGGAGTACTTTTAATGGTCAAATTAGCTTCAATCAATGAACGGTGCAAACTGCGCGATCTAGCTTAGTTTCTTGAAGTATTTAAAACAATCAAAGTATTTTCATTGATTCGACTTGTAAAATAGTCAAACCAGTAAACAAAGTCAAACTGCACAGATTGCAGCATCTTTCTCAATTGGTTCAAGTAGTTGAAATGGTCCAACTGCACAAAATGCATAACTAGCCGAAATGGTTCCATCGCACAAACTGCACAATCTACCTTTAGTGGTTTGACTATTTAAGATGGAAGCATTACACTTAGGGCCTTTTAAGCACATTCACCAGATATCAGGTATTCTTTGTTATTGTTGCGCAGTAATTTTGCGCCGGCCTTTTTTTATTACTTTTTTATTTTTTATAATCCTTAGTATTTACTGGAATCCGACTGTCTTACCGAGATTGACCATTCGACGGGTTGAGTCATTTTAAGATAGCGTCTGGCCATTTGAAAAAGCTTTATCAATCAAGATAGATTGTGCAATTTGTGAAAATTGTGCAGTTAGTGTCTTAGCTACCTTGACTATTGAAGCGTGATCGTGCAGTTCCTGCAGTTGATCCTATTAAGCTACTTATGCATCTTCTTTGCGTGTAAATCAATGAATCGAGTGTGACCATTTGAACTACATGGACCATTTGACATAGATAGTGCAAATGGTGCACTCTCCCTGTTTTTGCTAGGTTGATTATTTCAAAATTTTAACCAGTTAAACTAGATTGAGGAGTCTGTGCGGTCGAACCTATAAAGCTCGCAATGCATTTTGTCCCCTTCAACAGTTTAAGCTAGTTTGAACATTTGAACTTATTCAACCAGTCGAGATAAACTGTGCAATTTGTGCAGTTTTACTGTTTTGGATAGTTTAATTAACTAGTAAAAAACTTTGATATAGTCAAGTCGGCGAAGATAGCTAAATACACAAATTCAACAATGCTATCTCCGTTGGTTGTAGGGGTTCAAATGATCAAACTAGCCAAGAAAAGGTCAACCGGACAAAATGCATAAGAAGGTTAAATAGTTCAAACGGTAAAATAGTGAAACTATTGCAAACAGCAGAACTGCACAGTCTACAGAATCTTTGTCAACTGGTTAGAGAGCTTCAAATGGTCAATCTAAGTCGCCTTAATGTCGCCTTAATGGCTCAACGGGCTAAATGTCATTAGGGCAATAACAGTTAAACTGCACAAATCGCACAATCTATCTATTTGGTCGAAGTAGTTAACATGGTGAAACTATCTTCAAGGCTTTGAGGATCAACAGTCCAAACTTCACAATCTGACTTAAGTGGTCGAAGTAGTTTATATGGTTTAACTACCTTCAGTGCTTCAACTGAAGAAAATTACTATAGTATTCAGGTCAACCGCACAATTTCAACAATCTAGCTCAAATACTTCATTTGGTTTAAAAGTCAAACTAAAGTCACCTGAGGAAAATCGCACAATCTATCTCAATTGGTTAAATTAACTTCGAGGAATAAGCCACAGAAACTGCAGAATCTAGCTGAACTAAGTGAAGTAGCTAAAATAGTCAAACTATTTTAATTGATTCGACTGGCTAAATAGTCAAAACCAGCCAAGATACTTACATAAATTGGTTTTTTGCCCCTTTCCAGCTAATTGACTGATTTTAGCTTGATCTCACTGAAAAGAACGTTTTTGTTGTTTTCTTGCGAAATTGTGCTTTATTCAATACTCTTTTTTTTTTTTGCACTGAATGACGATCTTCCCTGTCTGCAGCTAATCACGCTGATTTAGTCACATCTCCCTCAAAAGAACGTTTCTGCTGTTTTGGTGCTAAATTAGGCTTTTTTCAGATGTTGATATTAAGAGATCCTCGCAGCTAAGAACACTACTGATACCGGTGCAGCGCCCTACCCACTGAGCTAACAGGCCAACTTGGAGATGGTCAATGTGTTGGGTCCAAATAAACCATCCAAGTAATGAATGACGATTTTAGATATGTGAAGTTCATATATTTGCACTGCGGTAAAGAGATGATATTAGGAGATCGTCCCAGCTGAGAACTCTATTGAAACGAGCAGTTGATAATAGGACCTGAAAAAAGTTGGCTTGTTACCTCAGTTGGCAGAGCCCTGCACCGCTTCAACTCCTGTACGGGCCTGAATTTTCCATAGATCCTATTATCAACTACTCGTTTCAGTACTGTTCTTAGCTGCGTGGATGTCTTAATATCATCTCTTCACAGCAGTGCAAACATATGAACTTCATATATCTAAAATCATCTCTATTTTCAGCTCTTTCGCACTCGCAAAAGGTTTTCGCCTGTTTGCAGCTACTCCTTGGTCTTTCTGCAGATAATCAGTATGATTCCAACTTTATCTCACTCCAAAGAATGTTTTTGTCGTTTTGTTTCTAAATTGAGCTGTTGTTAGGTTTTTTTGCATCGAAAAAGGTCTTCGCCTGTTTGCGGATTTATCACGCAAATTCTAGCTGTTTCTCACTGAAATGAAAGTTCTTTCTTGTTTTAGTCCAAAACTGCAATGTCCTCACCTTTTTTCGCACTGGAAACGGTTTTCAGCTGTTCGAGGCTAATCACGTTCTGTTAACCTTAATCTAAACCACAACAATATTTTAACTTTTCACTGGTAATTTACGCTCTTTTCAGCTCTATCGCACTGGAAACGCTTTTTTTGCTTCTTGGCTGTTGTTATGCAGTTTTTACCTTCCTTGAACAAAAACTGCCTTCCTGGCCTCTTTTCAATCTGACTAAAAAGAAGGTTTTTGCTGATTTGTTGCTAAATTACACTGTTTTCAGCTTTTTTGCACTGCATAGAGGCTTTGGTCTTTTTCCAGGTAATCACGATGATTCTCACTTTATCTCACTCCAAAGAATGTTTTTGTTGTTTTGTTGCTAAATTACGCTCTTCTCACGTTTTTCTGCACCAAAAGAGGTCTTGGCCGGTTTGCAGCTTAACCACGCTAATTCTAGCTGTTTGCCACTCAAATAAAAGTTTTTTCCTGTTTTAGTCCAAAACTGCAATGTCCTCACCTTTTTTCGCACTGGAAATTGTTTTCAGCTGTTCGAAGCGAATCACGTTGTTTTAACTTACATCTAAACCACAACAACATTTTTGCTTTACGCTCGTAATTTTCGCTCTTTTCAGCTCTATCTCTGCAGTGCAAAAAAGCTGAAAACAGCGTAATTTAGCAACTTAAGAGCAAAAACGTTCTTTTTAGTCACATTGAGCTAAAATCAGTCAATTGGCCCGGAAAACGCCAGGAAAGCAGTTTTCGTTCAAAGAAAGTAAAAACTGGATAAGAACAGCAAACAAGCATCCAAAAGGTTTTGGGTACGATTAAGCTGAAAACAGTGTAAATTACCAGCAAAAAGCAAAAATATTGTTGTGCTTCAGTTTTAAGTTAGCAGAACGTGATTAGCTTCGAACAGCCGAAAACCGTTTTCATTGCGAAAAAAGGGGAGGACATTGCAATTCTGGACTAAAACAGGAAAACACTTTTATTAGAGTGAGAAACAGCTAGAGTTAGCGTGATATAGCTGCAAACAGGCAAAGACCTTTTTCGGTGAAAAAAGAAACTAAGAACACCATAATTTAGCAACAAAACCACAAAGACATTCTTTGGAGTGAGAGCAAGTTAAATCATCGTGATTACCTGCAAAGAGACCAAAACCTCTCTCCAGTGCAAAAAAGCTGAAAACAGCGTGATTTAGCAACAAAATAGAAAAAACTTTCTTTTTAGTCAGATTGAGCTAAAATCAGTCACTTGCCCCAAAAAAGGCCAGAAAAGTAGTTTCTTTTCAAGAAAAGTAGAAACTGCATAACAACAGCAAACGAGCACAAAAAGGGTTTTGGGTGCGATAGAGCTGAAAAGAGCGTAAATTACCAGCGTAAAGCAAAAATGTTGTTGTGGTTCAGATTTAAGTTAAAGCAACGTAATTTGCCTCGAACAGCTGAAAACCGTTTCCAGTGCGAAAAAAGGTGAGGGCATTGCAGTTTTGAACTAAAACAGGGAAAAAACTTTAATTTGAGTGGCAAAAAGCTAGAATAAGCGTGATAAAGCAGCAAACAGGCGGAGACCTTTTTCGGTGCAAAAAAAACCTGACAACCCCGTAATTTAGCAACAAAACCACGAAAACATTCTTTAGAGTGAGAGAAAGTTAGAATCATCGTGATTACCTGCAAAAAAACCAAAATCTTTTTCCAGTGCAAAAAAGCTCAAAACAGCGTAATTTAGCAACAAAACAGCAAAAACGTTCTTTTTAGTCAGATTGAGCTAAAATCAGTCAATTGGCAACAAAAAAGCCAGGAAAGCAGTTTTTTTTCAATGAAGGTAAAATGTTTATAACAACAGCAAAGAAGCACAAAAAATGTTTGCAGTGCGATAGAGCTGAAAAGAACGTAAATTACCAGCGGAAAGCCAAAATGTTCTTGTGGTTCAGATTTAAGTTAACAGAACGTGATTAGCTTCGAACAGCCGAAAACCGTTTTCAGTGCGAAAAAAGGTGAGGACATTGCAGTTGTGGGCTAAAACAGGAAAGCACTTTCATTTGACTGAGAAACAGGTAAAGTTATCGTGATATAGCCCCAAACAGGCGAAGACCTTATTCGGTGCAAAGTAAACCTGACAACACCGTAATTTAGCAACAAAACCACAAAAACATTCTTTGCAGTGAGAGAACGTTAGAATCACCGTCATTACCTGCAAAGGGAGCAACACCGCTCTGCAGTGCAAAAAAGCTGAAAACAGCGTAGTTTAGCAACAAAACAGCAAAACGTTCTTTTAAGTCAGATCGAGCTAAAATCAGTCACTTGGCCCAAAAAAGACCAGAAAAGCAGTTTCTGTTCAAGAAAAGTAGAAACTGTATAACAACAGCAAACAAGCACAAAAAGGGTTTTGGGTGCGATAGAGCTGAAAAGAGCGTAAATAACCAGCGTAAAGCAAAAATGTTGTTGTGCTTCAGATTTAAGTTAAAACAACGTAATTCGCCTCCAACAGCTGAAAACCGTTTCCAGTGCGAAAAAAGGTGAGGACATTGCAGTTTTGGACTAAAACAGGAAAAAAACTTTTATTTGAGTGGCAAACAGCTAGAATAAGCGTGATAAAGCAGCAAACAGGCGGAGACCTTTTTCGGTGCAAAAAAAACCTGACAACCCCGTAATTTAGCAACAAAAACACAAAAACATTCTTTAGAGTGAGAGAAAGTTAGAATCATCGTGATTACCTGCAAAAAAACCAAAATCTTTTTCCAGTGCAAAAAAGCTCAAAACAGCGTAATTTAGCAACAAAACAGCAAAAACGTTCTTTTTAGTCAGATTGAGCTAAAATCAGTCAATTGGCAACAAAAAGGCCAGGAAAGCAGGTTTTGTTCAATGAAGGTAAAATGTTTATAACAACAGCAAAGAAGCACAAAAAATGTTTGCAGTGCGATAGAGCTGAAAAGAACGTAAATTACCAGCGGAAAGCCAAAATGTTCTTGTGGTTCAGATTTAAGTTAACAGAACGAGATTAGCTTCCAACAGCCGAAAACCGTTTTCAGTGCGAAAAAAGGTGAGGACATTGCAGTTGTGGGCTAAAACAGGAAAGCACTTTCATTTGACTGAGAAACAGGTAAAGTTATCGTGATATAGCCCCAAACAGGCGAAGACCTTATTCGGTGCAAAATAAACCTGACAACACCGTAATTTAGCAACAAAACCACAAAAACATTCTTTGCAGTGAGAGAACGTTAGAATCACCGTCATTACCTGCAAAGGGAGCAACACCTCTCTGCAGTGCAAAAAAGCTGAAAACAGCGTAGTTTAGCAACAAAACAGCAAAACGTTCTTTTAAGTCAGATCGAGCTAAAATCAGTCACTTGGCCCAAAAAAGACCAGAAAAGCAGTTTCTGTTCAAGAAAAGTAGAAACTGTATAACAACAGCAAACAAGCACAAAAAGGGTTTTGGGTGCGATAGAGCTGAAAAGAGCGTAAATAACCAGCGTAAAGCAAAAATGTTGTTGTGCTTCAGATTTAAGTTAAAACAACGTAATTCGCCTCCAACAGCTGAAAACCGTTTCCAGTGCGAAAAAAGGTGAGGACATTGCAGTTTTGGACTAAAACAGGAAAAAAACTTTTATTTGAGTGGCAAACAGCTAGAATAAGCGTGATAAAGCAGCAAACAGGCGAAGACCTTTTTCGGTGCAAAAAAAACCTGACAACCCCGTAATTTAGCAAGAAAACGACAAAAACATTCTTTGGAGTGAGATAAAGTTACAATTATTCTGATTACCTGTAAGAACACCAAAACCTGTCTCCAGTACAAAAAAGCTGAAAAGAGCGTAATTTAGCAACTAAAGAGGAAAAACGTTCTTTTTAGTCACATTGAGCTAAAGTCAATCAATTGGCCCCAAAAAAGGCCAGGAGAGCAGTTTTCGTTGAAAGAAGGAAAAAACTGGATAAGAACAGCGTAAAGCAAAAATGTTGTTGTGCTTCAGATTTAAGTTAAAACAACGTAATTGGCCTCGAACAGATGAAAACCGTTTCCAGTGGATAAAAAAGGGGAGGACATTGCCGTTTTGGACTAAAACAGAAAAAAACTTTTATTTGAGTGGCAAAAAGCTAGAATTAGCGTGGTTAAGCTGCAAACCGGCCAAGACCTCTTTTGGTGCTACAAAAACCTTAAAACAGCGTAATTTAGCAACAAAATAGAAAAAAATTTCTTTTTAGTCAGATTGAGCTAAAATCAGTCACTCGGCCCAAAAAAGGCCTGAAAAGTAGTTTCTTTTCAAGAAAAGTAGAAACTGCATAACAACAGCAAACAAGCACAAAAAGGGTTTTGGGTGCGATAGAGCTGAAAAGAGCGTAAATTACCAGCGTAAAGCAAAAATGTTGTTGTGGTTCAGATTTAAGTTAAAGCAACGTAATTTGCCTCGAACAGCTGAAAACCGTTTCCAGTGCGAAAAAAGGTGAGGGCATCGCAGTTTTGGACTAAAAAAAGAAAAAAACTTTAATTTGAGTGGCAAACAGCTAGAATTAGCGTGATATAGCCGCAAACAGGCGAAGACCTTTTTTGGTGCAAAAAAACCTAACAACCCCGTAATTTAGCAACAAAACAACGAAAACATTCTTTAGAGTGACAGAAAGTTAGAATCATCGTGATTACCTGCAAAAAAACCAAAATCTTTCTCCAGTGCAAAAAAGCTTAAAACACCGTAATTTAGCAACAAAACAGCAAAAACGTTCTTTTTAGTCAGATTGAGCTAAAATCAGTCAATTGGCAACAAAAAGGCCACGAAAGCAGTTTTTGTTCAATGAAGGTAAAATGTTTATAACAACAGCGAAGAAGCACAAGAAATGTTTGCAGTGCGATAGAGCTGAAAAGAACGTAAATTACCAGCGGAAAGCCAAAATGTTCTTGTGGTTCAGATTTAAGTTAACAGAACGTGATTAGCTTCGAACAGCCGAAAACCGTTTTCAGTTCGAAAAAGGGTGAGGACATTGCAGTTGTGGACTAAAACAGGAAAACACTTTCATTTGACTGAGAAACAGGTAAAGGTATCGTGATATAGCCCCAAACAGGCGAAGACCTTATTCGGTGCAAAATAAACCTGACAACACCGTAATTTAGCAACAAAACCACAAAAACATTCTTTGGAGTGAGAGAACGTTAGAATCACCGTCATTACCTGCAAAGGGAGCAACACCTCTCTGCAGTGCAAAAAAGCTGAAAACAGCGTAGTTTAGCAACAAAACAGCAAAACGTTCTTTTAAGTCAGATCGAGCTAAGATCAGTCACTTGGCCCAAAAAAGACCAGAAAAGCAGTTTCTGTTCAAGAAAAGTAGAAACTGTATAACAACAGCAAACAAGCACAAAAAGGGTTTTGGGTGCGATAGAGCTGAAAAGAGCGTAAATAACCAGCGTAAAGCAAAAATGTTGTTGTGCTTCAGATTTAAGTTAAAACAACGTAATTCGCCTCCAACAGCTGAAAACCGTTTCCAGTGCGAAAAAAGGTGAGGACATTGCAGTTTTGGACTAAAACAGGAAAAAAACTTTTATTTGAGTGGCAAACAGCTAGAATAAGCGTGATAAAGCAGCAAACAGGCGAAGACCTTTTTCGGTGCAAAAAAAACCTGACAACCCCGTAATTTAGCATGAAAACGACAAAAACATTCTTTGTAGTGAGATAAAGTTACAATTATTCTGATTACCTGTAAGAACACCAAAACCTGTCTCCAGTACAAAAAAGCTGAAAAGAGCGTAATTTAGCAACTAAAGAGGAAAAACGTTCTTTTTAGTCACATTGAGCTAAAGTCAGTCAATTGGCCCCAAAAAAGGCCAGGAGAGCAGTTTTCGTTCAAAGAAAGAAAAAACTGGATAAGAACAGCGTAGAGCAAAAATGTTGTTGTGCTTCAGATTTAAGTTAAAACAACGTAATTGGCCTCGAACAGATGAAAACCGTGGAAAAACAGTGGAAAAAAAAGGTGAGGACATTGCCGTTTTGGACTAAAACAGGAAAAAACTTTTATTGGAGTGGCAAACAGCTAGAATTAGCGTGATAAAGCCGCAAACAGGCGCAGACCTTTTTCGGTGCAAAAAAACCTGACAAAACATTCTTTGGAGTGAGATAAAGTTACAATCATTCTGATTACCTGCAAGAAGACCAAAACCTCTCTCCAGTGCAAAAAAGCTGAAAACAGCGTAATTTAGCAACTAATGGGCAAAAACGTTCTTTTTAGTCACATTGAGGTAAACTCAGTTAATTAGCTCGAAAAAGGCCAGGAAAGCAGTTTTCGTTCAAGGAAAGTAAAAACTGGATAAGAACAGCATACAAGCACACAAAAGGTTTTTGGGTGCGATTAAGCTGAAAAGAGTGTAAATTACCAGCAAAAAGCAAAAATGTTGTTGTGGTTCAGATGTAAGTTAAAACAACGTCATTGGCTTCAAACAGCTGAAAACCGTTTCCAGTGTAAAAAAAAGGTGAGGACATTGCAATTTTTGATTAAAGCAGGAAAACAGTTTAATTGGAGTGAGAAACAGTTAGAGTTGGCATGATATAGCCGCAAACAGGCGAAGACCTTTTTCGGTGCAAAAAAAACCTGACAACACCGTAAGTTAGCAACAAAACCACAAAAACATTCTTTGGAGTGAGAGAAAGTTAGAATCATCGTGATTACCTGCAAAAAGATCAAAGCCTCTCCAGTGCAAAAAAGCTGAAAACAGCGTAATTTAGCAACAAAACAGCAAAAACCTTCTTTTTAGTCAGATTGAGCTAAAATCAGTCAATTGACCACAAAAAGGCGAGGAAAGCAGTTTTTTTTCAAGGAAAGTAAAAACTGCATAACAACAAGCAAGAAGCACAAAAGGGGTTTGCAGTGCGATGGAGCTGAAAAGAACGTAAATTAGCAGCGAAAAGCTAAAATGTTGTTGTGGTTCAGATTTAAGTAAACAGAACGTGACTAGCTTCGAACAGCTGAAAACCGTTTCCAGTGCAAAAAAAGGTAAGGACATTGCGATTTTCGACTAAAACAGGTGAACACTTTCATTTGAATGACAAACAGCTAGAATTAGCGTGATAAGCTGCAAACAGGCGAAGACCTTTTTCGGTGCAAAAAAACCTGACAAGAGCGTAATTTAGCAACAAAACAACAAAAACATTCTTTGGAGTGAGATAAAGTGAGAATCATCGTGATTACCTGGAAAAAGACCAAAGCCTCTATGCAGTGCAAAAAAGCTGAAAACAGCGTAATTTAGCAACAAATTAGCAAAAACGTTCGTTTTAGTCGGATTGAGCTAAGATCAGTCACTTGGCGAAGGCCAGGAAAGCAGTTTTTGTTCAAGAAAAGTAAAAACTGCATAACAAGAGCAAACAAGCACAAAAATGGTTTTGGGTGCGATAGAGCTGAAAAAAGCGTAAATTACCAGCGTAAAGCAAAAATGTTGTTGTGATTCAGATTTAAGTTAACAGAACGTGATTAGCCTCGAACAGCTGAAAACCGTTTCCAGTGCGAAAAAAGGTGATGACATTGCAGTCTTGGACTAAAACAGGAAAGAACTTTCATTTCAGTGAGAAACAGCTAGAATTTGCGTGATAAATCCGCAAACAGGCGAAGACCTTTTTCGATGCAAAAAAACCTAACAACAGCTCAATTTAGAAACAAAACGACAAAAACATTCTTTGGAGTGAGATAAAGTTAGAATCATACTGATTATCTGCAGAAAGACCAAGGAGTAGCTGCAAACAGGAGAAGACCTTTGGCGAGTGCGAAAGAGCTGAAAATAGAGATGATTTTAGATATATGAAGTTCATATATTTGCACTGCTGTGAAGAGATGATATTAAGAGATCCACACAGCTAAGAACAGTACTGAAATGAGTAGTTGATAATAGGATCTATGAAAAATTCCGGCCCGTACAGTAGTTGAAGCGGTGCAGGGCTCTGCCAACTGAGGTAACAAGCCAACTTTTTTCAGGTCCTATTATCAACTGCTCGTTTCAATAGTGTTCTCAGCTGCGACGATCTCCTAATATCATCTCTTTACCGCAGTGCAAGTATATGAACTTCACATATCTAAAATCGTCATTCATTACTTGGATGGTTTATTTGGACCCAACACATTGACCATCTCCAAGTTGGCTTGTTAGCTCAGTTGGTAGAGCGCTACACCGGTATCAGTAGTGTTCTTAGCTGCGAGGATCTCTTAATAACATCATCTGAAAAGAGCCTAATTTTGCTCCAAAACAGCAGAAACCTTCTTTTGAGGGAGATGTGGCTAAATCAGCGTGATTAGCTGCAAACAGGGAAGATCGTCATTCAGTGCAAAAAAAAAGGAGTATTGAATAAAGCACAATTTCGCAAGAAAACAACAAAAACGTTCTTTTCAGTGAGATCAAGCTAAAATCAGTCAATTAGCTGGAAAGGGGCAGAAAACCAGTTTATGTAAGTGTCTTGGCTGGTTTGACTATTTAGCCAGTCGAATCAATTAAAATAGTTTGACTATTTTAGCTACTTCACTCAGTTCAGCTAGATTCTGAATGTCAGAAACATCAGAACACCGGTTTTGGTTCAAGGAAGAAAAAAAAGTGCGTAAATCCAGGAAACCAGCACAAAAAAGGTTCTAGGTGCAATACAGCTAAAATACAGCGGCGAAAAAGCAAAAATTTTCTTTTGAGTGAGATATAGTTGGAATCAATGGGGAAAGCTTCAAATAGGCGAAAACCGTTTCCAGTGCGAAAAAGCTGAACACAGCGCAATTTAGCACCACAACAACAAAAACATTTTTTTGCGTGAAATATAGCTGGAATCAGCGTGATTAGCTGAAAACAGGCCAGAACCTTTATGCCGTGAAAAAAGTCTTGTAAGAGTGTAATTTGGACCCAAAAGAGCAAAAAACGTTCTTTTGATTGAGGTATAGCTAGAATCAGCGTGACTAGCTTCAAAAAGGCTAAATTTTTTATTCAGTGCAAAAAAATTTGGAAAAAGCGAAATTTACTAACAAAACAGTAGAAACATTGTTTTAGGTGAGATCAAGCAAAAATCAGTCAATTTGCTGCAAACAGGCCAGAAGACCAAGTGTAACAACAGCAGACAGGCAAAAAATAGGGTTTTCGGTGCAAAAGAGCTGAAAAGAGCATAGTTTAGCACCACAGCAGGAAAAATGTTGTTATGAGTGAGATATAGCCTAAAAAAACCGCTATTAGCTGCAAGCAGATAAACATCTGAATTCAGCCTAATTTAGCAACAAAACAGCAAAAACGTTGTTTTCGGAAACATCAAGCTAAAATCGGTCAATTAGCCGCGAACAGGCTAGAAAACCACTTTTCATGCAAGGAAGGTAAGAACAGTGTAACAGCAACGAACAAGTATAGAGAGGGTTTTCAGTACGATAGAGCTGAAAAGAGCGTAATTTAGCATCACAGAGAGAAAAATGTTGTTATGAGTGAGATATAGCTTAAAACAGCGTCATTAGCTGCAAACAGGTGACACTCTTAATTCAGTACAAAAAAAAACTGAAAACAGCGTAATTTAGCAGCAAAACAGCAAAAACGTTGTTTTGAGTTGAGATCAAGCTAAAAACAGTCGATTATCTGCCAACAGGCTAGAACACCAGGTTTTAGTGCAAGGAAGATAACAGCAGCGTACATCCAGCAAACAAGCACAAAAAAGGGTTTTCAGTGCGGTAGAGCTGAAAAAAGCTTAACTTAGTAGCGAAAAAGCAAAAACATTCTTCTGAGTGAGATATCGCTAAAATCAGCGTGATTAGCTGCAAACAGGCGAAAAACCTTTTTCAGGTGCGAAAAAGCTGAATACTGCCTAATTTAGCAAGAAAAGAGTAAGAACGTTTTTTTGAGTGAGATAAAGGTTGAATAATCGGGATTAGCTGGAAACAGGCCACAAAACAAGTTTTTAGAGCGAGAAAGCTCTAAACACAGCATGACAACAGCAGAGAAGCCAAAAAACGCCTTTACGTTAGTTAAGAACAGCGTGATTAGGTGCAAAAAGGCAGAAAAGCTGTTTTCGGTGCAGCGTCAGAAACATGTTTCTGGTGGTATGAAGCTGAAAGCAGAGAAATATAGCAAGAAGAAAGCAGAAACATCGGTTTGAGGAAGATAAGATACACTAAGCGTGACTGGTAAAAAAAACAGGCAAAAATTCCTTTTCTCGGTGCGATAAAGCCAAAAACAGCGTAAAAAGCTCTAAACAGACAGAAACCAATTTTTCGTGAAAAAGAGCTGAAAATAGCGTAACTTAGCGACGAAGAAGTAAAAACGTTGTTTTCAGTGGTCTGGTAAAAGTCAGCGCGATTGGCTGCAACAGGCAAAAAACGTTTTCCGGATCCAATAAAGAGCCGAAAACAGTGTAATTTAGTGAAGTTATTTTGACTGAAGTAAAGCTATAATCAACACATGTCAGCTGCAAACGCGCAGATAAGCTTTTTGTGGTGAAAAAGAGCTGAAAACATTGTACTTGAGCTATATCAGCCACTTAGACAATTTGAACTACCTCAACCAATTAACAAAGATATTGCAATCTGTGCAGTTTAACTGTCTTACCTAGTTTAACTATTTAACCAGTCGAATTAATGTGAATATATTGACTATTTTAACTACCTCAAGCAGTTTTTGCCGTTTGTTCTTTGAAGTAAATTTAACCAGTTCAGATAGATTTTGCGATGATTTAACCGTTAAAAGATCAGTCTCGGTTATACAGTTAGATTCCAGGAAATAATAAGTATTATAGGAGAAGGGTATCGGATAATTACTGAGCAACAAGAACAACACAGAGTCACTAACATCTGGTGAATGTGCGTTAAGCGCCCCAAGTGCCATACACCTATCTTAAATAATTAAACCACTTAAGCTAGATTGTGCAGTTTGTGTGATGGAACCAGTTAAGCTAGTTATGCATTTTGTGCAGTTGAAGCATTCAACTAGTTTAACCAATTAAGAAAGATGCTGCAATCTGTGCAGTTTAACTATTTTCACAGGTTTGACTATTTTACAAGTAAAATCAACTTAAATAGTTTGACTATTTTTAATACTTCAAGAACTTAGGTAGATTTTGCAGTTTGCACAGTTCATTAGTTGAAGTTAATTGGACCATTTAGAGTACCCTAACCGGTTGAGATACGTTGTGCAATTTTTCTCAGTTGACCTCTTACTGTTAACCTATTTGAACCATTCCAGCTAAATTGTTTAGATTGTGCAGCTGAGCCAATTAAGCTAATGATGCATTTTTGTCTAATTGAACTATTTATGCTTCTTTGATCATGTGATTTACTTCCACCAATTAAAATAACTTTGGCAATTTGTAGTTTATTTTTGTTTACTTGTTTGACTAATTAAAGCAGTTAAAACATTTAAGGTAGCTAAGTTTCTTGGAGTATTTTAAATATTCAAACTATTTTAATTGATTCGACTTGTTACATAGTCAATCCACGGAAGACAGTTAAACTGCACAGATTCCACCACCTTTCTTAATTAGTTGAGGTAGTTGAGATGGTTCAGCTATACAAAATGCATAGCTAGCTTAAATGGTCCCTTAGCACAAACCCCACAATCTAGCCTAAGTTCTCTAACTAGTTAAGATAGTAGCATGGTACTTAAGGTTTTTAACGCGCATTCACCAGATATCAGTGATTCTGTCTCATTATTGCGTGGTAATCTGGCGCTGGCTTTTTCATATAATATTCATCCTTTCCTGGAATCCACATGCTATATCAACCCCGAGGATCGCCATCTTGTCGTCGTTGGCGGGCTTGAGTGCTTCGGAGACCCCTAGAGCTATGGCGGCGAGAGCTTCGTCTCCTGGTAGGGCCACCCAAGCCAAACAAGTCAAAGGGTACAAGTCCGACGAAGCACAATCCAATGGTCCTTCAGTACAGGGGGTTGGGCACAAGGCTAGCATTCCTGTCCCCTTAAACACCCATGTTACGGAAAGGGCAACGAAGAAAATCAACACCACCAGACGAGACGGACTTTCAGAGTTATCAAAAGATACTGGTATGAATGACAGTGGTCAAAGCCGAAAGGAAATGGTTGACAGGAAGATGGAAGCCTTGAGCGCCAAATGGAAGACCAGAATTTGATTCTGGAAGGAAGAACTATATACGAGACAGGAAAGCGAGCCAAGCCACAGCTGAGATGCTGAGATGAGACATTACAACCTACACGTTCTTGGAATTAGCGATAGCAGATTGACAGGTTCAGGCAGACACAAAACCAACACAGGAGAGACAGTGCTATATTCCGGAAGAGATGACCAGCACCGTGAGGGAATAGCCATTATCTTCAAGAAGGGTCTTGAGAAGTGCCCGATGGAGTTGAAGCCGATCAAGTGAGATTGAAAGGGAGACACATCAACACAACTATCATCCAGCGTTAAGCACCAACAAAGGACAGTGACGAAGAAGGCAAGGACACCTTCACGAACTGCTTCAAGCAGAACTGCAGAACCACGTGACGAGATGAAGATTGTGATGTAAGATCTCAATGCAAAATTTGGAAATGACAGAAACTACGATAGGGCCACGGGGAGAGAAGGATATCACCATAAACGACAGTGGAAATAGGCTACTAGACATATACACCACCTTAGATTTTGTCACTGGAGGGACGCTCTTCCCACATCGAGACGTCCAATGGCTGAAAGGTTACTTTCCCAATAGAAAAGACAAGAACCAGGTTGACAACCTGATGGTCAACGGGATGTGGAGGCGATCACTGCCAAGACGTCAAAGTGAGAAGAGGAGCTGATGCGGGAAGTCACCACCATCTTGTGACCCCTAAACTGAAGTTGAAGCTGAGGAAGACCAGATTAAGTTTGAGAGGGCGACAACACTGACTCTGACGTGGAGAAGCTGCGAGACCTAAAACTTAAGACTGCCGTCACACTACAGCTGAGAAATAAGCTCCAGGTATGAGCGGATGCTGAAGACCAGACGTTGGAAGGTTCGGAAGACATCAATACAAAGTGGCAACAGCTTAAGATAGCCTACGAGCAGACCTGCAAGGCCTTTCCTGGAACAAAGCAGAGAAAGAGGAAGGAGTGGATCTCAGAGGATAGCTGGCAGACCATTGAGAAGAGAAGAATTCTCAAGATGAAAGTCTTGAAGGCCAAATCAGAGCGACTGAAGGAGAGATACAAGCAACAATGGATGGAAGCGAACCGAACAGTGAAGATGATGGCAAGAACAGAGAAGCAGAGCCACATAAACGACCCACCAAGCCAGGCAGAAGATGCAGCAAGTAGGGGAGAGCAACGCAAAGTCTATAAGATCATCAGGCTGCTGTGTGTCAGATATATAGTTGGCACTGATGCTCCGATGATGGACCAGCAGCGGCGACTGCTCATCACAGAAGCCGAGCAGGACGCACACACCTTCTATAACCTTTTCGACTTCTAACACCAATGTCATCTTTACCACCCTAAGACCTTGAGGAGCGGTATCTTCTTTGTCACCTTTTGGAACCTGTGGACCGGTATCTCCTTCTGGTCCTAGTGCTCCAGTATCTTCTATGCCACTTCTATGCCACTTTTAGGACCCTGAGATCCAGCTCCACCTCTACCAGGTGGCCCCTGTGAACCAGTAGAACCCTTGAAGCCTTGTGCATCAGTTTCTCCCTTGCCACCCTTATCTCCCCTAGTCCTCTTGCACCAGTATCTCCTTTAAGGCCTGTATCATCTTAATTTCCTTCTAGGCCAGTATCACCCTTATCACCTTTTGGTACTAGTGGCCCTGCTACTCCTTCAACACCTTCCACAATTGTATCTAGTTTGTTGTGATCTCCTGTAAATATACCCATTATAATATATGCTTATACAAAATACTGTTTTCTGAATGTTTTTATCAATTTTTTTTATTAATTTTTTTGGTACTAGTGGCCCTGCTACTCCTTCAACACCTTCCACAATTGTACCTAATTTGCCATGATCTCCTGTAAATATACCCATTATAATATATGCTTATACAAAATTTGTTTTCGGTACGATAAAGGTTAAAACAGCATAATTCAAGTGCAGAGAAGCGAAACAACGTTTTGAGTGAGATGAACCTGAAATGAGCGTCATTTGTTGCAAAAGCGGAGGAAATTTTTTGCCTTGCGATAAAGCTTAAAAAGCTTAATTCAGCAGAAGCATTAAGGCTAGTTAAACCATGTGAACTACTTTGTGCATTTTAACTGTCTTGGCTACTTTGACTATTTAACGAGTTTAAACAATTTAGCTTGATTGTGCGGTTTGTGCAGTTGACCCTATCGAGCAAAGTTATTCATTTTGTCCAGTTGAACCAATTAACCCGGTCTGAGCATTTGAACCACATCAACCATTTCAGATAGATGGTGCAATTTGTGCACTTTTACTCTTTCCGCTACTTTGATTATCTTAATTAGTTAAACCGATTAAGCTAGATAGTGCAGTTTACGCAATGGAAACATTTAAACTAGTTATACACAGTTTGACCATTTGAACTACTTCAACCCATTAGAAAAGATTTTGCAACCCGTGCAGTTTGACTGGCTTGGCTTGGCTTGGCTTGGCTTGGCTTGGCTTGGCTTGGCTTGTCTGACCGTCACTTTAACCAGTTGGATAGATGGTGCAATTTTTTTCAGACGACCTCAGTTTGACTGAAACCAGGTTAACCATTTCAACTAGATTGTCCAGGTTGTGAAGTTGAATTGATTAGGCTAGTTATCCATTGTTTTTCAATTGAAGCAAAACGTATTTAACCACGTCACATACTTCGACCAATTAAGCTGGATTGTGTAGCTTGTGCAGTTGATCCAATTAAGCTAAGCATTTTGTCCGGCTAAAGCCTTTAAGCTAGTTTGACCATATGAACCACTTCCACCAATTACGATGGATTGTCCAATTTGTGCAATTCAACTGTTGTCGCTCGATGGACATTTAACCTTTTGAACCCTAAAGCTACGTCAACTGGTTAGACTGGTTCAAATGGTCCATGAAGCTTAACTTGTTTAAGTGGACAAAATGCATAACTATGCACAACAGTTCAAGCTTGATTGACCAATAGAACTAGTCTAAACTGTTGACGTAGGTTGTGTTAATTGTGCAAAAAAGCAGTAAACCTGCAAAAACCGCAAAATCTCGCTTCACTGGTTAGACTTGTTCAAATGGTCAAACCACCTAAAATTGTTGCAGGGACAAAATGCATACCCAACTTAACAGCTTCAACTGCACAAACTTTTCAATCAAGCTCAACTGTTTGACCTGGCTAGATAATCAAACTAGCAAAACAGCAAAACTGCAGAAATAACACAATCTGTATTGAATTGTTTAAGTAGTCATGGTCAAACTAGCTAAAAACATTGAACTGAACAAAATGCATAACTAGGTTGAATGGTTAAACTGCACAACCTCCCTTAATAAGTTCAGCTAGTTAAAATGGTCAAACTAGCTTAATCGGTTAAAGGGCTTCGTTTATTTCACTGGTTTAAATAGTCAAACTAGCGAAAACCGTCAAGTCGCTCAAATTTTTACAAGCAATCTTAATTGGTTAAGGCCGTTAAATGACACTAGCCTTAATGCTTTAACTGCACAAAATTCACAACCAGATTTAACAATTCAATTGAACAAGATGCATAACTGGGTCAAATGATTCAACAGCACTATCTGTGCAATGTAGCTTAATTGAATCCAGTAGTCCAAATGGTCAAACGGGGCAAATTGATTCAAGTGGTCAAATAGTCAAACAAGGGAACACAGTTAAAATGCGCAAATTGGACAAACTATCTTCATTGGTTCAAGCAGTATAAATGGTCAAACTAGCTTGGGGATAGGGTTTAATCGGACAAAAAGCATAACTACCATAAATAGTTTAACTGGTTAAAAAGTCAAACTAGCGAATACAGTTGAACTGAAGAAAGTTATAAAACGCGGAGAAAGTTCAACTGCGCAAAACGCAGAAAGTACGTGAGTTGGCTCAATTGGCTGTTTAGAGCTTTATGTAATGGAAAAAAACAACGGTTTCGCCCTTTTTTTGCTAAATTATCCTGTTTTTTTAACCTTATCGCATTAAAACATTTTATCGTACTTACTTAAAGTCTTTATTCCATCATAAGATAAAACTACATATCTTATGTTACAATGAATTGAAAAAACTACAGAAATCTACATACATATTATGAATTAAAAAGTATATCATTACAATAAATGGAGCTTAAATATCAACCTGTTTACAAATGTGTTCATAAAGCGCTGTGTATTAATTTTCGGGCGCGCGCAGCCTTTTTTCCTGAGATTGTGTAGATATGTCTTTTGGACAGGAATGATATCTTTCAGGGGGTGGCAATCCGTTGATTTTAGTTTCTTCAAAATGTTTCTGTCTTGTTTGTTTAAAAGGTTCTTGATAAAAACTGGAAATGAGATAAAACCGCGTTTATGACATCGGTCTAAAAAATTTTGTACAACCGTAAGATCGGACTCAGATACCCCATAGACTGAAAGTGCATAGCTAAAATTAGCCAAAACAATCGATATAAAAAGATGATCAATCTCTGCCTGAGAGTAATGTCCCTTTCTCAATGTTCGTAGGACGTGTAAACACTTGTTTGCTTTGACAAGCTTAGTTCTTACATGCTCATCAAATTTTCCATCACTCTGTAAAGTTACTCCTAGTAAAACGAAGCTATTACATTGGGGAATATTATTAATTGGAGAGTAGAGTACATTATGATTTTTCTTTCTAACAACCAGCTCTTTACATTTGCAAGGGTTGCAGACCATTCTATTGTCTTTACACCATGTTAAGAACTGTCCTACTAAGTCGGCAGACGGGTCACTATTCCTAGTGATAGGCGAAAGAATAGTGGAATCATCGGCATATTTAAAAAGCACAGGGCAACCATTAAAAAAAATCTCCAAATCGTTCAAAAATATATTAAAAAGATACGGTCCGCTTACACTACCTTGTGTGGTTCCTCTATTGACAAGTTTCCACTGTCCTAAAAAATTATAACTAACAACACGTTGTTGTCTTGCATAGAGGAAACTATGATACCAATTGATAATGTACGGATTTAGAGGTAGCTGTTTCAGTTTGGCAGACAAAATAGCATGGTTCACAAAATCGAAAGCCTTACTGAAGTCCATGGTAAAAATTCGCACTGCGCTATAGTCACTACTATCTAAATACTTGTATGTCTGGTGCTGGATAGCGAGCAAGGCATTTGTGCAACTACCCGCCTGTCTATATGCAAATTGGGTGTGGCTCAGGTTGCTCTCAATGACTGACTGTGCTTGTGTACGATACACGACCTTCTCAAACAACCGGGCAATAACGGGAGTAACATTAATACCACGGTAGTCTGAGTCCTCTATAGGCATGTTCACTTTGGGGAGAGGATTAACATTTGCCCTTTTCCAGGAGTCTGGCCATGTATGAGTAGACAGCGACAGATTCCAAACGTGAGTGACGATTGGTGTGGGTAGCTCAGCACAGTCTTTCCAGATCCAGTACGGGAGGTCGTCTGGTCCCGTTGCGGTTTTCTTTACATGAACTAAGGTATTCCAGACACACCGCTCAGATATTTTCGGGGGCTTTACACTGTCCGGGATATCCATATCACTAGGTCTAACGTAAGTGTCATCATAGCACAGGTTGGCGAAGTAGTCGTTCAGACGAACTAGAGAGTTCTTGTCCAAATTTATCAACGATGACCTGCGACGCTGCGATAGGGCGTCCACGCCCTTCCACCACTCACCGCTACCAATGGCAGCCAGTTTTCTTCTGTTCTCGGTTATCAGCTCAGAAATGCGCTTATTAAATAAAGACAGGCGTTCCTTATTCTTTAAAGATATATGGGACTTAGTCCTCAGCATACACTTGACTAATGGGGACATCCAAACTGGGTCACGCGATGACATGCGTACAGATTTTTGCGGCATAAACTTATTCATCACTGCACGAATCTTTACCTCAAGCACCTCGACCGCCTTGTTTATGTCCACCTCATTGAGGACGTCACTCCAGTCCAGCGCAGTGAGTGCCATATAAAATGACTGTTTCCGATGTTCCCTACAGTCCCGCACAAGAACTTTGCGGCGCATAGGTTTAAGCTTTAATCCCGCCGGTAAAACAAAGCCTTCATGGTCTGTCTTAATAAGCATATGTATGGAATATGCTTGACCGAACAGATCCGCTCGGTTGGTCATACAGTTATCCAAGCACGCGTTACCCCGCGTGGGAAAATCAACCACGAAATCCCAGCCAGACAAAGCCTTAAATTCTTGCATATCCAAACGATTTACATCGCCACCACAGACAATAGCCGCTTCTGGGTGTTTGTTCAACACAAGGTCCACAAAAGATATTATATAATTAATTAAGTCGAGATCCCGGTAGCTATGCTTGGGAGGATTATACAGGCCGCAAATTAGCATAATGTGATCGGACGGCAACTGCACTGTTAAAGCAATAAATTCATATAAATTGGACCGATAGACATCCAAGACTTTAAGACTGTCTCTCACATAGACCGCAACACCCCCTTTTTTTCTTTTGTCCAAGTCTGCCCAACCTCTGTCCCGCCTGAACACATTGTAATTTGGGATATTCACCACGGCGTCCGGCATATTAGTGGAAAGATGAGTTTCACTGACAATACACACATCAATATCCTGAGATCTCAGGTCAGCCTCAAGCGCCACAGGTGCTCGTACACGACTTTTTGTTTTCGACAAACCACAAATGTTCGTAAACAAACATTTTGGGACAGCGAAACCCTTTGATTTAGAGGTGGATGTTTTGTCGGTTGTGTTGACACGCGGAATGTTAATTAAGTTACTCCGATCCACTTTCCGACCTTCAGCCTCGATGAAACGGCGGCCTTGCATCACCGGGATTTTCTTGGTTGAGATGGATCGTGAGATTCGAGCACTATGTTGCCCACGGTATCTCAGAATGCCGAGTGACTTGAACTGAGATAGAACGGCCGGAGATGGCTTGAAAGCTTTGTTTCGGAGAGACAAGAGTTCAGAGCATTTCAAAGACGCTGGCTTAGTTCGCATTAACATCGGGTAGTTCTTATTAACTCCTCCGAAACTCCGGTCTATCTCTGGACCCGGTTGTGACTCTACGTCCATATCTATAGTGATATCTAGCGTGATATATTTCTCCGGTACTGCAAGCAAGGTTAGACCATGGACGCCCCACAACACCACCGGCCGGCGAACTCTAAATTTAGGAGTAGTAAACTTGGATAAAATATGTTTGAAAAGCCAAGGACTTTCAGCCCCCCCACAGCGACAATTGTAGCATTCTTGGGCAAAAAGAATGAATGAAGTACTGATAAACGGTTTCCGCATATCAGCAGCTAATTGAGCTTATCTTACTTTTATCTTACTAAAAAGAACGTGTTTGCTTTCTGTGTAATAAAGCTAAAAAAAATAGCGAAACTCGGCGGCTAACAACAGAACAAACGTTTTGAGCGAGATAAAGCTGAAATGAATGTAACTAGCTACAAGCAGGCAGAAAACCTCTTTCGGTGTAATAAAAGTAGGGCCAGCTAAATTCAACGGCAACTAAGCGAAAAATCCTTTCCGCGTGATAGAGCCGAAAGGAGCGTTATTAAGCACCAAAAAAAAAAAAAAACAGGCGAAAACCTTTTTCAAGTGCAGAAAAGCTGAAAATAGGGTAGTAAAGAACCAAAACAGCTTAAAACAGCGCGATTAGCTCCAAACAGGCAAAAACCGTTTCCAGTGCGAAAAAGCTGAACACAGCGCAATGTAGCGCCACAACAGCAAAAAAACGTTCTTATGAGTGAGATATAGCGAGAGGCAGCGTGATAAGCTGCAAACGGGCGAAAACCCTTTATGCAGTGCAGAAAGGCTGAGAACAGTGTAATTTGGACCCAAAAGAGCAAAAGCGTTCTTTTTTGAGCGACGTATAGCTAGAACCAGGGTGATAAGCTGTAAACAGGTTAAAAAAAAACCTTTATGCATTGCAAAAAAGCTGAAAAGGGTATAAGCGAACATGCACAAAGAGGGTTTTCGGTACGATTAAGCGAAAAAGGGCCTAATTTAGCAGCACAGAAGCAAAAAAAAAAGTTGTTATGATTGAGATATAGCTTAAAACAGCGTAATGAGCTGGAAACAGGCGACAGTCTTCATGCAGTTGGAAAAAAAACAAAATTTAAAACGGCGTAATTTTGAACCGAAACAGCAAAAACGTTTTTTGTTTTGAGTGAGATTTAGCTAAAATCAGTCAATTGTCTGCAAAAAGGCCAGAACACCGGTTTTGGTTCAAGGAAGAAAAAAAAGTGCGTAAATCCAGGAAACCAGCACAAAAAAGGTTCTAGGTGCAATACAGCTGAAATACAGCGGCGAAAAAGCAAAAATTTTCTTTTGAGTGAGATATAGTTGGAATCAATGGGGAAAGCTTCAAATAGGCGAAAACCGTTTCCAGTGCGAAAAAGCTGAACACAGCGCAATTTAGCACCACAACAACAAAAACATTTTTTTGCGTGAAACATAGCTGGAATCAGCGTGATTAGCTGAAAACAGGCCAGAACCTTTATGCCGTGAAAAAAGTCTTGTAAGAGTGTAATTTGGACCCAAAAGAGCAAAAAAACGTTCTTTTGATTGAGGTCTAGCTAGAATCAGCGTGACTAGCTTCAAAAAGGCTAAATTTTTTATTCAGTGCAAAAAAATTTGGAAAAAGCGAAATTTACTAACAAAACAGTAGAAACATTGTGTGCCAAAATTAGGCTTGTGGACGTCTCAGTGTGGAAAGAGCGTCCCTCCAATGACAAAATCAAAGGCGGTCTAGATGTCCAGTAGCCTCTCTCCATTGTCCTTCATGGTGCCACATGCTTCTCTCCCCATGGCCCTTTCGTAGTTCCTGTTGTCATTTCCAACATTTGCCTCGAGATCTCCCATCAAAATCTTCATCGCACGACGCGGTGTGTTCTCCAGTTCTGATTCAAGCTCTTCGTTGTCTTACTTACTGTCGTTTGTTGGTGTGTAACACTGGATGATAGTTGTGTTGATGTGTCTCCCTTTGAATCTCACTTTTAGGAGCCTGCTTTTGATTGGCTTCCACTCCAGCAGGCACTCCTCGAGATCTTTCTTGCGGATGATGGCTGGTCCTTTATGGCGCTGGTGATCTCTTCCGGAATATAGAATTGCCTCTCCTGTGATGGTTTTGTGACTGCCAGAACGTGTCCCTTTGCTCTCACTGATTCAAAGGACTTGTAGGTTGTAGCGTCTCATCTCAGTCGTGGCTTGTGCCAGCTTTCCTGTCTCGTGCATAGCTTTTACATTCCAGAATCCAATGCCGGTCTTGCATTTGGCACTCAAGACTTCCATCTTCCTGTCAGCGGCTTCCTTTCGGCTTTAACCACGGTCATTCATAAGAGTATCTTTGGATGACTCTAAAAGCCCGTCTTGCCCGGTAGTGTGGATTTTCTTTATTGTCGTTTCCGTAACATGGGAGTTTTATGGGACAAAGTTGTTAGCCCTCTGCCCAACCCCCTATCCTGGAGGACCAGAGGATTGCGTTTCGTTGGACCTCTACCCTCGGACCTTTCCTGCTTAGGTGGCCCTACCAGGAGACGAAGCTCCTGCCGGCATAGCTCTGTCAAAGGCACCAAAGGCACTCAAGCCCGCCGACCACGACAAGGTGGCGATCTTTCAGGGACGTGATAGCATATGGATTCCAGGAAATGATAAATATGACATGAAAAAACCAGCCTTGAATAATGGCACAATAATAACAAGACAGATATCTGGTGAGTATGCGTTTAAAGCCCCAAGCACTATAGTACTATCCTAACTAGTTAAACCACTTGGGATAGACTGTGCGGTTTGCGCAATGGAATTATTAGTCAGCTTAAATGCTTCAACTGCTTAATTAGTCAAGTAAGCAAACACAAATAAACTGTACAAATTGGAAAAGTTATTTTAATTAGTGAAAGTAAATCACATGGTAAAAGAAGCCTAAACGGTTCGATTGAACAAAATCCATAATTAGCTTAATTGGTATTAACTGCACAATCTGAACAATTGAGCTGAAATGGTTCAAATGGTTTAACAGTAAAAGGTCAACCAAGAAAAGTTGCACGATCTGTCTCAACCGGTTGGAGTACTTTTAATGGTCAAATTAGCTTCAATCAATGAACGGTGCAAACTGCGCGATCTAGCTTAGTTTCTTGAAGTATTTAAAACAATCAAAGTATTTTCATTGATTCGACTTGTAAAATAGTCAAACCAGTAAACAAAGTCAAACTGCACAGATTGCAGCATCTTTCTCAATTGGTTCAAGTAGTTGAAATGGTCCAACTGCACAAAATGCATAACTAGCCGAAATGGTTCCATCGCACAAACTGCACAATCTACCTTTAGTGGTTTGACTATTTAAGATGGAAGCATTACACTTAGGGCCTTTTAAGCACATTCACCAGATATCAGGTATTCTTTGTTATTGTTGCGCAGTAATTTTGCGCCGGCCTTTTTTTATTACTTTTTTATTTTTTATAATCCTTAGTATTTACTGGAATCCGACTGTCTTACCGAGATTGACCATTCGACGGGTTGAGTCATTTTAAGATAGCGTCTGGCCATTTGAAAAAGCTTTATCAATCAAGATAGATTGTGCAATTTGTGAAAATTGTGCAGTTAGTGTCTTAGCTACCTTGACTATTGAAGCGTGATCGTGCAGTTCCTGCAGTTGATCCTATTAAGCTACTTATGCATCTTCTTTGCGTGTAAATCAATGAATCGAGTGTGACCATTTGAACTACATGGACCATTTGACATAGATAGTGCAAATGGTGCACTCTCCCTGTTTTTGCTAGGTTGATTATTTCAAAATTTTAACCAGTTAAACTAGATTGAGGAGTCTGTGCGGTCGAACCTATAAAGCTCGCAATGCATTTTGTCCCCTTCAACAGTTTAAGCTAGTTTGAACATTTGAACTTATTCAACCAGTCGAGATAAACTGTGCAATTTGTGCAGTTTTACTGTTTTGGATAGTTTAATTAACTAGTAAAAAACTTTGATATAGTCAAGTCGGCGAAGATAGCTAAATACACAAATTCAACAATGCTATCTCCGTTGGTTGTAGGGGTTCAAATGATCAAACTAGCCAAGAAAAGGTCAACCGGACAAAATGCATAAGAAGGTTAAATAGTTCAAACGGTAAAATAGTGAAACTATTGCAAACAGCAGAACTGCACAGTCTACAGAATCTTTGTCAACTGGTTAGAGAGCTTCAAATGGTCAATCTAAGTCGCCTTAATGTCGCCTTAATGGCTCAACGGGCTAAATGTCATTAGGGCAATAACAGTTAAACTGCACAAATCGCACAATCTATCTATTTGGTCGAAGTAGTTAACATGGTGAAACTATCTTCAAGGCTTTGAGGATCAACAGTCCAAACTTCACAATCTGACTTAAGTGGTCGAAGTAGTTTATATGGTTTAACTACCTTCAGTGCTTCAACTGAAGAAAATTACTATAGTATTCAGGTCAACCGCACAATTTCAACAATCTAGCTCAAATACTTCATTTGGTTTAAAAGTCAAACTAAAGTCACCTGAGGAAAATCGCACAATCTATCTCAATTGGTTAAATTAACTTCGAGGAATAAGCCACAGAAACTGCAGAATCTAGCTGAACTAAGTGAAGTAGCTAAAATAGTCAAACTATTTTAATTGATTCGACTGGCTAAATAGTCAAAACCAGCCAAGATACTTACATAAATTGGTTTTTTGCCCCTTTCCAGCTAATTGACTGATTTTAGCTTGATCTCACTGAAAAGAACGTTTTTGTTGTTTTCTTGCGAAATTGTGCTTTATTCAATACTCTTTTTTTTTTTTGCACTGAATGACGATCTTCCCTGTCTGCAGCTAATCACGCTGATTTAGTCACATCTCCCTCAAAAGAACGTTTCTGCTGTTTTGGTGCTAAATTAGGCTTTTTTCAGATGTTGATATTAAGAGATCCTCGCAGCTAAGAACACTACTGATACCGGTGCAGCGCCCTACCCACTGAGCTAACAGGCCAACTTGGAGATGGTCAATGTGTTGGGTCCAAATAAACCATCCAAGTAATGAATGACGATTTTAGATATGTGAAGTTCATATATTTGCACTGCGGTAAAGAGATGATATTAGGAGATCGTCCCAGCTGAGAACTCTATTGAAACGAGCAGTTGATAATAGGACCTGAAAAAAGTTGGCTTGTTACCTCAGTTGGCAGAGCCCTGCACCGCTTCAACTCCTGTACGGGCCTGAATTTTCCATAGATCCTATTATCAACTACTCGTTTCAGTACTGTTCTTAGCTGCGTGGATGTCTTAATATCATCTCTTCACAGCAGTGCAAACATATGAACTTCATATATCTAAAATCATCTCTATTTTCAGCTCTTTCGCACTCGCAAAAGGTTTTCGCCTGTTTGCAGCTACTCCTTGGTCTTTCTGCAGATAATCAGTATGATTCCAACTTTATCTCACTCCAAAGAATGTTTTTGTCGTTTTGTTTCTAAATTGAGCTGTTGTTAGGTTTTTTTGCATCGAAAAAGGTCTTCGCCTGTTTGCGGATTTATCACGCAAATTCTAGCTGTTTCTCACTGAAATGAAAGTTCTTTCTTGTTTTAGTCCAAAACTGCAATGTCCTCACCTTTTTTCGCACTGGAAACGGTTTTCAGCTGTTCGAGGCTAATCACGTTCTGTTAACCTTAATCTAAACCACAACAATATTTTAACTTTTCACTGGTAATTTACGCTCTTTTCAGCTCTATCGCACTGGAAACGCTTTTTTTGCTTCTTGGCTGTTGTTATGCAGTTTTTACCTTCCTTGAACAAAAACTGCCTTCCTGGCCTCTTTTCAATCTGACTAAAAAGAAGGTTTTTGCTGATTTGTTGCTAAATTACACTGTTTTCAGCTTTTTTGCACTGCATAGAGGCTTTGGTCTTTTTCCAGGTAATCACGATGATTCTCACTTTATCTCACTCCAAAGAATGTTTTTGTTGTTTTGTTGCTAAATTACGCTCTTCTCACGTTTTTCTGCACCAAAAGAGGTCTTGGCCGGTTTGCAGCTTAACCACGCTAATTCTAGCTGTTTGCCACTCAAATAAAAGTTTTTTCCTGTTTTAGTCCAAAACTGCAATGTCCTCACCTTTTTTCGCACTGGAAATTGTTTTCAGCTGTTCGAAGCGAATCACGTTGTTTTAACTTACATCTAAACCACAACAACATTTTTGCTTTACGCTCGTAATTTTCGCTCTTTTCAGCTCTATCTCTGCAGTGCAAAAAAGCTGAAAACAGCGTAATTTAGCAACTTAAGAGCAAAAACGTTCTTTTTAGTCACATTGAGCTAAAATCAGTCAATTGGCCCGGAAAACGCCAGGAAAGCAGTTTTCGTTCAAAGAAAGTAAAAACTGGATAAGAACAGCAAACAAGCATCCAAAAGGTTTTGGGTACGATTAAGCTGAAAACAGTGTAAATTACCAGCAAAAAGCAAAAATATTGTTGTGCTTCAGTTTTAAGTTAGCAGAACGTGATTAGCTTCGAACAGCCGAAAACCGTTTTCATTGCGAAAAAAGGGGAGGACATTGCAATTCTGGACTAAAACAGGAAAACACTTTTATTAGAGTGAGAAACAGCTAGAGTTAGCGTGATATAGCTGCAAACAGGCAAAGACCTTTTTCGGTGAAAAAAGAAACTAAGAACACCATAATTTAGCAACAAAACCACAAAGACATTCTTTGGAGTGAGAGCAAGTTAAATCATCGTGATTACCTGCAAAGAGACCAAAACCTCTCTCCAGTGCAAAAAAGCTGAAAACAGCGTGATTTAGCAACAAAATAGAAAAAACTTTCTTTTTAGTCAGATTGAGCTAAAATCAGTCACTTGCCCCAAAAAAGGCCAGAAAAGTAGTTTCTTTTCAAGAAAAGTAGAAACTGCATAACAACAGCAAACGAGCACAAAAAGGGTTTTGGGTGCGATAGAGCTGAAAAGAGCGTAAATTACCAGCGTAAAGCAAAAATGTTGTTGTGGTTCAGATTTAAGTTAAAGCAACGTAATTTGCCTCGAACAGCTGAAAACCGTTTCCAGTGCGAAAAAAGGTGAGGGCATTGCAGTTTTGAACTAAAACAGGGAAAAAACTTTAATTTGAGTGGCAAAAAGCTAGAATAAGCGTGATAAAGCAGCAAACAGGCGGAGACCTTTTTCGGTGCAAAAAAAACCTGACAACCCCGTAATTTAGCAACAAAACCACGAAAACATTCTTTAGAGTGAGAGAAAGTTAGAATCATCGTGATTACCTGCAAAAAAACCAAAATCTTTTTCCAGTGCAAAAAAGCTCAAAACAGCGTAATTTAGCAACAAAACAGCAAAAACGTTCTTTTTAGTCAGATTGAGCTAAAATCAGTCAATTGGCAACAAAAAAGCCAGGAAAGCAGTTTTTTTTCAATGAAGGTAAAATGTTTATAACAACAGCAAAGAAGCACAAAAAATGTTTGCAGTGCGATAGAGCTGAAAAGAACGTAAATTACCAGCGGAAAGCCAAAATGTTCTTGTGGTTCAGATTTAAGTTAACAGAACGTGATTAGCTTCGAACAGCCGAAAACCGTTTTCAGTGCGAAAAAAGGTGAGGACATTGCAGTTGTGGGCTAAAACAGGAAAGCACTTTCATTTGACTGAGAAACAGGTAAAGTTATCGTGATATAGCCCCAAACAGGCGAAGACCTTATTCGGTGCAAAGTAAACCTGACAACACCGTAATTTAGCAACAAAACCACAAAAACATTCTTTGCAGTGAGAGAACGTTAGAATCACCGTCATTACCTGCAAAGGGAGCAACACCGCTCTGCAGTGCAAAAAAGCTGAAAACAGCGTAGTTTAGCAACAAAACAGCAAAACGTTCTTTTAAGTCAGATCGAGCTAAAATCAGTCACTTGGCCCAAAAAAGACCAGAAAAGCAGTTTCTGTTCAAGAAAAGTAGAAACTGTATAACAACAGCAAACAAGCACAAAAAGGGTTTTGGGTGCGATAGAGCTGAAAAGAGCGTAAATAACCAGCGTAAAGCAAAAATGTTGTTGTGCTTCAGATTTAAGTTAAAACAACGTAATTCGCCTCCAACAGCTGAAAACCGTTTCCAGTGCGAAAAAAGGTGAGGACATTGCAGTTTTGGACTAAAACAGGAAAAAAACTTTTATTTGAGTGGCAAACAGCTAGAATAAGCGTGATAAAGCAGCAAACAGGCGGAGACCTTTTTCGGTGCAAAAAAAACCTGACAACCCCGTAATTTAGCAACAAAAACACAAAAACATTCTTTAGAGTGAGAGAAAGTTAGAATCATCGTGATTACCTGCAAAAAAACCAAAATCTTTTTCCAGTGCAAAAAAGCTCAAAACAGCGTAATTTAGCAACAAAACAGCAAAAACGTTCTTTTTAGTCAGATTGAGCTAAAATCAGTCAATTGGCAACAAAAAGGCCAGGAAAGCAGGTTTTGTTCAATGAAGGTAAAATGTTTATAACAACAGCAAAGAAGCACAAAAAATGTTTGCAGTGCGATAGAGCTGAAAAGAACGTAAATTACCAGCGGAAAGCCAAAATGTTCTTGTGGTTCAGATTTAAGTTAACAGAACGAGATTAGCTTCCAACAGCCGAAAACCGTTTTCAGTGCGAAAAAAGGTGAGGACATTGCAGTTGTGGGCTAAAACAGGAAAGCACTTTCATTTGACTGAGAAACAGGTAAAGTTATCGTGATATAGCCCCAAACAGGCGAAGACCTTATTCGGTGCAAAATAAACCTGACAACACCGTAATTTAGCAACAAAACCACAAAAACATTCTTTGCAGTGAGAGAACGTTAGAATCACCGTCATTACCTGCAAAGGGAGCAACACCTCTCTGCAGTGCAAAAAAGCTGAAAACAGCGTAGTTTAGCAACAAAACAGCAAAACGTTCTTTTAAGTCAGATCGAGCTAAAATCAGTCACTTGGCCCAAAAAAGACCAGAAAAGCAGTTTCTGTTCAAGAAAAGTAGAAACTGTATAACAACAGCAAACAAGCACAAAAAGGGTTTTGGGTGCGATAGAGCTGAAAAGAGCGTAAATAACCAGCGTAAAGCAAAAATGTTGTTGTGCTTCAGATTTAAGTTAAAACAACGTAATTCGCCTCCAACAGCTGAAAACCGTTTCCAGTGCGAAAAAAGGTGAGGACATTGCAGTTTTGGACTAAAACAGGAAAAAAACTTTTATTTGAGTGGCAAACAGCTAGAATAAGCGTGATAAAGCAGCAAACAGGCGAAGACCTTTTTCGGTGCAAAAAAAACCTGACAACCCCGTAATTTAGCAAGAAAACGACAAAAACATTCTTTGGAGTGAGATAAAGTTACAATTATTCTGATTACCTGTAAGAACACCAAAACCTGTCTCCAGTACAAAAAAGCTGAAAAGAGCGTAATTTAGCAACTAAAGAGGAAAAACGTTCTTTTTAGTCACATTGAGCTAAAGTCAATCAATTGGCCCCAAAAAAGGCCAGGAGAGCAGTTTTCGTTGAAAGAAGGAAAAAACTGGATAAGAACAGCGTAAAGCAAAAATGTTGTTGTGCTTCAGATTTAAGTTAAAACAACGTAATTGGCCTCGAACAGATGAAAACCGTTTCCAGTGGATAAAAAAGGGGAGGACATTGCCGTTTTGGACTAAAACAGAAAAAAACTTTTATTTGAGTGGCAAAAAGCTAGAATTAGCGTGGTTAAGCTGCAAACCGGCCAAGACCTCTTTTGGTGCTACAAAAACCTTAAAACAGCGTAATTTAGCAACAAAATAGAAAAAAATTTCTTTTTAGTCAGATTGAGCTAAAATCAGTCACTCGGCCCAAAAAAGGCCTGAAAAGTAGTTTCTTTTCAAGAAAAGTAGAAACTGCATAACAACAGCAAACAAGCACAAAAAGGGTTTTGGGTGCGATAGAGCTGAAAAGAGCGTAAATTACCAGCGTAAAGCAAAAATGTTGTTGTGGTTCAGATTTAAGTTAAAGCAACGTAATTTGCCTCGAACAGCTGAAAACCGTTTCCAGTGCGAAAAAAGGTGAGGGCATCGCAGTTTTGGACTAAAAAAAGAAAAAAACTTTAATTTGAGTGGCAAACAGCTAGAATTAGCGTGATATAGCCGCAAACAGGCGAAGACCTTTTTTGGTGCAAAAAAACCTAACAACCCCGTAATTTAGCAACAAAACAACGAAAACATTCTTTAGAGTGACAGAAAGTTAGAATCATCGTGATTACCTGCAAAAAAACCAAAATCTTTCTCCAGTGCAAAAAAGCTTAAAACACCGTAATTTAGCAACAAAACAGCAAAAACGTTCTTTTTAGTCAGATTGAGCTAAAATCAGTCAATTGGCAACAAAAAGGCCACGAAAGCAGTTTTTGTTCAATGAAGGTAAAATGTTTATAACAACAGCGAAGAAGCACAAGAAATGTTTGCAGTGCGATAGAGCTGAAAAGAACGTAAATTACCAGCGGAAAGCCAAAATGTTCTTGTGGTTCAGATTTAAGTTAACAGAACGTGATTAGCTTCGAACAGCCGAAAACCGTTTTCAGTTCGAAAAAGGGTGAGGACATTGCAGTTGTGGACTAAAACAGGAAAACACTTTCATTTGACTGAGAAACAGGTAAAGGTATCGTGATATAGCCCCAAACAGGCGAAGACCTTATTCGGTGCAAAATAAACCTGACAACACCGTAATTTAGCAACAAAACCACAAAAACATTCTTTGGAGTGAGAGAACGTTAGAATCACCGTCATTACCTGCAAAGGGAGCAACACCTCTCTGCAGTGCAAAAAAGCTGAAAACAGCGTAGTTTAGCAACAAAACAGCAAAACGTTCTTTTAAGTCAGATCGAGCTAAGATCAGTCACTTGGCCCAAAAAAGACCAGAAAAGCAGTTTCTGTTCAAGAAAAGTAGAAACTGTATAACAACAGCAAACAAGCACAAAAAGGGTTTTGGGTGCGATAGAGCTGAAAAGAGCGTAAATAACCAGCGTAAAGCAAAAATGTTGTTGTGCTTCAGATTTAAGTTAAAACAACGTAATTCGCCTCCAACAGCTGAAAACCGTTTCCAGTGCGAAAAAAGGTGAGGACATTGCAGTTTTGGACTAAAACAGGAAAAAAACTTTTATTTGAGTGGCAAACAGCTAGAATAAGCGTGATAAAGCAGCAAACAGGCGAAGACCTTTTTCGGTGCAAAAAAAACCTGACAACCCCGTAATTTAGCATGAAAACGACAAAAACATTCTTTGTAGTGAGATAAAGTTACAATTATTCTGATTACCTGTAAGAACACCAAAACCTGTCTCCAGTACAAAAAAGCTGAAAAGAGCGTAATTTAGCAACTAAAGAGGAAAAACGTTCTTTTTAGTCACATTGAGCTAAAGTCAGTCAATTGGCCCCAAAAAAGGCCAGGAGAGCAGTTTTCGTTCAAAGAAAGAAAAAACTGGATAAGAACAGCGTAGAGCAAAAATGTTGTTGTGCTTCAGATTTAAGTTAAAACAACGTAATTGGCCTCGAACAGATGAAAACCGTGGAAAAACAGTGGAAAAAAAAGGTGAGGACATTGCCGTTTTGGACTAAAACAGGAAAAAACTTTTATTGGAGTGGCAAACAGCTAGAATTAGCGTGATAAAGCCGCAAACAGGCGCAGACCTTTTTCGGTGCAAAAAAACCTGACAAAACATTCTTTGGAGTGAGATAAAGTTACAATCATTCTGATTACCTGCAAGAAGACCAAAACCTCTCTCCAGTGCAAAAAAGCTGAAAACAGCGTAATTTAGCAACTAATGGGCAAAAACGTTCTTTTTAGTCACATTGAGGTAAACTCAGTTAATTAGCTCGAAAAAGGCCAGGAAAGCAGTTTTCGTTCAAGGAAAGTAAAAACTGGATAAGAACAGCATACAAGCACACAAAAGGTTTTTGGGTGCGATTAAGCTGAAAAGAGTGTAAATTACCAGCAAAAAGCAAAAATGTTGTTGTGGTTCAGATGTAAGTTAAAACAACGTCATTGGCTTCAAACAGCTGAAAACCGTTTCCAGTGTAAAAAAAAGGTGAGGACATTGCAATTTTTGATTAAAGCAGGAAAACAGTTTAATTGGAGTGAGAAACAGTTAGAGTTGGCATGATATAGCCGCAAACAGGCGAAGACCTTTTTCGGTGCAAAAAAAACCTGACAACACCGTAAGTTAGCAACAAAACCACAAAAACATTCTTTGGAGTGAGAGAAAGTTAGAATCATCGTGATTACCTGCAAAAAGATCAAAGCCTCTCCAGTGCAAAAAAGCTGAAAACAGCGTAATTTAGCAACAAAACAGCAAAAACCTTCTTTTTAGTCAGATTGAGCTAAAATCAGTCAATTGACCACAAAAAGGCGAGGAAAGCAGTTTTTTTTCAAGGAAAGTAAAAACTGCATAACAACAAGCAAGAAGCACAAAAGGGGTTTGCAGTGCGATGGAGCTGAAAAGAACGTAAATTAGCAGCGAAAAGCTAAAATGTTGTTGTGGTTCAGATTTAAGTAAACAGAACGTGACTAGCTTCGAACAGCTGAAAACCGTTTCCAGTGCAAAAAAAGGTAAGGACATTGCGATTTTCGACTAAAACAGGTGAACACTTTCATTTGAATGACAAACAGCTAGAATTAGCGTGATAAGCTGCAAACAGGCGAAGACCTTTTTCGGTGCAAAAAAACCTGACAAGAGCGTAATTTAGCAACAAAACAACAAAAACATTCTTTGGAGTGAGATAAAGTGAGAATCATCGTGATTACCTGGAAAAAGACCAAAGCCTCTATGCAGTGCAAAAAAGCTGAAAACAGCGTAATTTAGCAACAAATTAGCAAAAACGTTCGTTTTAGTCGGATTGAGCTAAGATCAGTCACTTGGCGAAGGCCAGGAAAGCAGTTTTTGTTCAAGAAAAGTAAAAACTGCATAACAAGAGCAAACAAGCACAAAAATGGTTTTGGGTGCGATAGAGCTGAAAAAAGCGTAAATTACCAGCGTAAAGCAAAAATGTTGTTGTGATTCAGATTTAAGTTAACAGAACGTGATTAGCCTCGAACAGCTGAAAACCGTTTCCAGTGCGAAAAAAGGTGATGACATTGCAGTCTTGGACTAAAACAGGAAAGAACTTTCATTTCAGTGAGAAACAGCTAGAATTTGCGTGATAAATCCGCAAACAGGCGAAGACCTTTTTCGATGCAAAAAAACCTAACAACAGCTCAATTTAGAAACAAAACGACAAAAACATTCTTTGGAGTGAGATAAAGTTAGAATCATACTGATTATCTGCAGAAAGACCAAGGAGTAGCTGCAAACAGGAGAAGACCTTTGGCGAGTGCGAAAGAGCTGAAAATAGAGATGATTTTAGATATATGAAGTTCATATATTTGCACTGCTGTGAAGAGATGATATTAAGAGATCCACACAGCTAAGAACAGTACTGAAATGAGTAGTTGATAATAGGATCTATGAAAAATTCCGGCCCGTACAGTAGTTGAAGCGGTGCAGGGCTCTGCCAACTGAGGTAACAAGCCAACTTTTTTCAGGTCCTATTATCAACTGCTCGTTTCAATAGTGTTCTCAGCTGCGACGATCTCCTAATATCATCTCTTTACCGCAGTGCAAGTATATGAACTTCACATATCTAAAATCGTCATTCATTACTTGGATGGTTTATTTGGACCCAACACATTGACCATCTCCAAGTTGGCTTGTTAGCTCAGTTGGTAGAGCGCTACACCGGTATCAGTAGTGTTCTTAGCTGCGAGGATCTCTTAATAACATCATCTGAAAAGAGCCTAATTTTGCTCCAAAACAGCAGAAACCTTCTTTTGAGGGAGATGTGGCTAAATCAGCGTGATTAGCTGCAAACAGGGAAGATCGTCATTCAGTGCAAAAAAAAAGGAGTATTGAATAAAGCACAATTTCGCAAGAAAACAACAAAAACGTTCTTTTCAGTGAGATCAAGCTAAAATCAGTCAATTAGCTGGAAAGGGGCAGAAAACCAGTTTATGTAAGTGTCTTGGCTGGTTTGACTATTTAGCCAGTCGAATCAATTAAAATAGTTTGACTATTTTAGCTACTTCACTCAGTTCAGCTAGATTCTGAATGTCAGAAACATCAGAACACCGGTTTTGGTTCAAGGAAGAAAAAAAAGTGCGTAAATCCAGGAAACCAGCACAAAAAAGGTTCTAGGTGCAATACAGCTAAAATACAGCGGCGAAAAAGCAAAAATTTTCTTTTGAGTGAGATATAGTTGGAATCAATGGGGAAAGCTTCAAATAGGCGAAAACCGTTTCCAGTGCGAAAAAGCTGAACACAGCGCAATTTAGCACCACAACAACAAAAACATTTTTTTGCGTGAAATATAGCTGGAATCAGCGTGATTAGCTGAAAACAGGCCAGAACCTTTATGCCGTGAAAAAAGTCTTGTAAGAGTGTAATTTGGACCCAAAAGAGCAAAAAACGTTCTTTTGATTGAGGTATAGCTAGAATCAGCGTGACTAGCTTCAAAAAGGCTAAATTTTTTATTCAGTGCAAAAAAATTTGGAAAAAGCGAAATTTACTAACAAAACAGTAGAAACATTGTTTTAGGTGAGATCAAGCAAAAATCAGTCAATTTGCTGCAAACAGGCCAGAAGACCAAGTGTAACAACAGCAGACAGGCAAAAAATAGGGTTTTCGGTGCAAAAGAGCTGAAAAGAGCATAGTTTAGCACCACAGCAGGAAAAATGTTGTTATGAGTGAGATATAGCCTAAAAAAACCGCTATTAGCTGCAAGCAGATAAACATCTGAATTCAGCCTAATTTAGCAACAAAACAGCAAAAACGTTGTTTTCGGAAACATCAAGCTAAAATCGGTCAATTAGCCGCGAACAGGCTAGAAAACCACTTTTCATGCAAGGAAGGTAAGAACAGTGTAACAGCAACGAACAAGTATAGAGAGGGTTTTCAGTACGATAGAGCTGAAAAGAGCGTAATTTAGCATCACAGAGAGAAAAATGTTGTTATGAGTGAGATATAGCTTAAAACAGCGTCATTAGCTGCAAACAGGTGACACTCTTAATTCAGTACAAAAAAAAACTGAAAACAGGGTAATTTAGCAGCAAAACAGCAAAAACGTTGTTTTGAGTTGAGATCAAGCTAAAAACAGTCGATTATCTGCCAACAGGCTAGAACACCAGGTTTT
This sequence comes from Pocillopora damicornis, assembly GCF_964200805.1. NCBI lineage: Eukaryota > Metazoa > Cnidaria > Anthozoa > Scleractinia > Pocilloporidae > Pocillopora > Pocillopora damicornis. Next base: position 9,327,029 of record NC_142674.1, on the reverse strand, counting down.
AGTGCAAGGAAGATAACAGCAGCGTACATCCAGCAAACAAGCACAAAAAAGGGTTTTCAGTGCGGTAGAGCTGAAAAAAGCTTAACTTAGTAGCGAAAAAGCAAAAACATTCTTCTGAGTGAGATATCGCTAAAATCAGCGTGATTAGCTGCAAACAGGCGAAAAACCTTTTTCAGGTGCGAAAAAGCTGAATACTGCCTAATTTAGCAAGAAAAGAGTAAGAACGTTTTTTTGAGTGAGATAAAGGTTGAATAATCGGGATTAGCTGGAAACAGGCCACAAAACAAGTTTTTAGAGCGAGAAAGCTCTAAACACAGCATGACAACAGCAGAGAAGCCAAAAAACGCCTTTACGTTAGTTAAGAACAGCGTGATTAGGTGCAAAAAGGCAGAAAAGCTGTTTTCGGTGCAGCGTCAGAAACATGTTTCTGGTGGTATGAAGCTGAAAGCAGAGAAATATAGCAAGAAGAAAGCAGAAACATCGGTTTGAGGAAGATAAGATACACTAAGCGTGACTGGTAAAAAAAACAGGCAAAAATTCCTTTTCTCGGTGCGATAAAGCCAAAAACAGCGTAAAAAGCTCTAAACAGACAGAAACCAATTTTTCGTGAAAAAGAGCTGAAAATAGCGTAACTTAGCGACGAAGAAGTAAAAACGTTGTTTTCAGTGGTCTGGTAAAAGTCAGCGCGATTGGCTGCAACAGGCAAAAAACGTTTTCCGGATCCAATAAAGAGCCGAAAACAGTGTAATTTAGTGAAGTTATTTTGACTGAAGTAAAGCTATAATCAACACATGTCAGCTGCAAACGCGCAGATAAGCTTTTTGTGGTGAAAAAGAGCTGAAAACATTGTACTTGAGCTATATCAGCCACTTAGACAATTTGAACTACCTCAACCAATTAACAAAGATATTGCAATCTGTGCAGTTTAACTGTCTTACCTAGTTTAACTATTTAACCAGTCGAATTAATGTGAATATATTGACTATTTTAACTACCTCAAGCAGTTTTTGCCGTTTGTTCTTTGAAGTAAATTTAACCAGTTCAGATAGATTTTGCGATGATTTAACCGTTAAAAGATCAGTCTCGGTTATACAGTTAGATTCCAGGAAATAATAAGTATTATAGGAGAAGGGTATCGGATAATTACTGAGCAACAAGAACAACACAGAGTCACTAACATCTGGTGAATGTGCGTTAAGCGCCCCAAGTGCCATACACCTATCTTAAATAATTAAACCACTTAAGCTAGATTGTGCAGTTTGTGTGATGGAACCAGTTAAGCTAGTTATGCATTTTGTGCAGTTGAAGCATTCAACTAGTTTAACCAATTAAGAAAGATGCTGCAATCTGTGCAGTTTAACTATTTTCACAGGTTTGACTATTTTACAAGTAAAATCAACTTAAATAGTTTGACTATTTTTAATACTTCAAGAACTTAGGTAGATTTTGCAGTTTGCACAGTTCATTAGTTGAAGTTAATTGGACCATTTAGAGTACCCTAACCGGTTGAGATACGTTGTGCAATTTTTCTCAGTTGACCTCTTACTGTTAACCTATTTGAACCATTCCAGCTAAATTGTTTAGATTGTGCAGCTGAGCCAATTAAGCTAATGATGCATTTTTGTCTAATTGAACTATTTATGCTTCTTTGATCATGTGATTTACTTCCACCAATTAAAATAACTTTGGCAATTTGTAGTTTATTTTTGTTTACTTGTTTGACTAATTAAAGCAGTTAAAACATTTAAGGTAGCTAAGTTTCTTGGAGTATTTTAAATATTCAAACTATTTTAATTGATTCGACTTGTTACATAGTCAATCCACGGAAGACAGTTAAACTGCACAGATTCCACCACCTTTCTTAATTAGTTGAGGTAGTTGAGATGGTTCAGCTATACAAAATGCATAGCTAGCTTAAATGGTCCCTTAGCACAAACCCCACAATCTAGCCTAAGTTCTCTAACTAGTTAAGATAGTAGCATGGTACTTAAGGTTTTTAACGCGCATTCACCAGATATCAGTGATTCTGTCTCATTATTGCGTGGTAATCTGGCGCTGGCTTTTTCATATAATATTCATCCTTTCCTGGAATCCACATGCTATATCAACCCCGAGGATCGCCATCTTGTCGTCGTTGGCGGGCTTGAGTGCTTCGGAGACCCCTAGAGCTATGGCGGCGAGAGCTTCGTCTCCTGGTAGGGCCACCCAAGCCAAACAAGTCAAAGGGTACAAGTCCGACGAAGCACAATCCAATGGTCCTTCAGTACAGGGGGTTGGGCACAAGGCTAGCATTCCTGTCCCCTTAAACACCCATGTTACGGAAAGGGCAACGAAGAAAATCAACACCACCAGACGAGACGGACTTTCAGAGTTATCAAAAGATACTGGTATGAATGACAGTGGTCAAAGCCGAAAGGAAATGGTTGACAGGAAGATGGAAGCCTTGAGCGCCAAATGGAAGACCAGAATTTGATTCTGGAAGGAAGAACTATATACGAGACAGGAAAGCGAGCCAAGCCACAGCTGAGATGCTGAGATGAGACATTACAACCTACACGTTCTTGGAATTAGCGATAGCAGATTGACAGGTTCAGGCAGACACAAAACCAACACAGGAGAGACAGTGCTATATTCCGGAAGAGATGACCAGCACCGTGAGGGAATAGCCATTATCTTCAAGAAGGGTCTTGAGAAGTGCCCGATGGAGTTGAAGCCGATCAAGTGAGATTGAAAGGGAGACACATCAACACAACTATCATCCAGCGTTAAGCACCAACAAAGGACAGTGACGAAGAAGGCAAGGACACCTTCACGAACTGCTTCAAGCAGAACTGCAGAACCACGTGACGAGATGAAGATTGTGATGTAAGATCTCAATGCAAAATTTGGAAATGACAGAAACTACGATAGGGCCACGGGGAGAGAAGGATATCACCATAAACGACAGTGGAAATAGGCTACTAGACATATACACCACCTTAGATTTTGTCACTGGAGGGACGCTCTTCCCACATCGAGACGTCCAATGGCTGAAAGGTTACTTTCCCAATAGAAAAGACAAGAACCAGGTTGACAACCTGATGGTCAACGGGATGTGGAGGCGATCACTGCCAAGACGTCAAAGTGAGAAGAGGAGCTGATGCGGGAAGTCACCACCATCTTGTGACCCCTAAACTGAAGTTGAAGCTGAGGAAGACCAGATTAAGTTTGAGAGGGCGACAACACTGACTCTGACGTGGAGAAGCTGCGAGACCTAAAACTTAAGACTGCCGTCACACTACAGCTGAGAAATAAGCTCCAGGTATGAGCGGATGCTGAAGACCAGACGTTGGAAGGTTCGGAAGACATCAATACAAAGTGGCAACAGCTTAAGATAGCCTACGAGCAGACCTGCAAGGCCTTTCCTGGAACAAAGCAGAGAAAGAGGAAGGAGTGGATCTCAGAGGATAGCTGGCAGACCATTGAGAAGAGAAGAATTCTCAAGATGAAAGTCTTGAAGGCCAAATCAGAGCGACTGAAGGAGAGATACAAGCAACAATGGATGGAAGCGAACCGAACAGTGAAGATGATGGCAAGAACAGAGAAGCAGAGCCACATAAACGACCCACCAAGCCAGGCAGAAGATGCAGCAAGTAGGGGAGAGCAACGCAAAGTCTATAAGATCATCAGGCTGCTGTGTGTCAGATATATAGTTGGCACTGATGCTCCGATGATGGACCAGCAGCGGCGACTGCTCATCACAGAAGCCGAGCAGGACGCACACACCTTCTATAACCTTTTCGACTTCTAACACCAATGTCATCTTTACCACCCTAAGACCTTGAGGAGCGGTATCTTCTTTGTCACCTTTTGGAACCTGTGGACCGGTATCTCCTTCTGGTCCTAGTGCTCCAGTATCTTCTATGCCACTTCTATGCCACTTTTAGGACCCTGAGATCCAGCTCCACCTCTACCAGGTGGCCCCTGTGAACCAGTAGAACCCTTGAAGCCTTGTGCATCAGTTTCTCCCTTGCCACCCTTATCTCCCCTAGTCCTCTTGCACCAGTATCTCCTTTAAGGCCTGTATCATCTTAATTTCCTTCTAGGCCAGTATCACCCTTATCACCTTTTGGTACTAGTGGCCCTGCTACTCCTTCAACACCTTCCACAATTGTATCTAGTTTGTTGTGATCTCCTGTAAATATACCCATTATAATATATGCTTATACAAAATACTGTTTTCTGAATGTTTTTATCAATTTTTTTTATTAATTTTTTTGGTACTAGTGGCCCTGCTACTCCTTCAACACCTTCCACAATTGTACCTAATTTGCCATGATCTCCTGTAAATATACCCATTATAATATATGCTTATACAAAATTTGTTTTCGGTACGATAAAGGTTAAAACAGCATAATTCAAGTGCAGAGAAGCGAAACAACGTTTTGAGTGAGATGAACCTGAAATGAGCGTCATTTGTTGCAAAAGCGGAGGAAATTTTTTGCCTTGCGATAAAGCTTAAAAAGCTTAATTCAGCAGAAGCATTAAGGCTAGTTAAACCATGTGAACTACTTTGTGCATTTTAACTGTCTTGGCTACTTTGACTATTTAACGAGTTTAAACAATTTAGCTTGATTGTGCGGTTTGTGCAGTTGACCCTATCGAGCAAAGTTATTCATTTTGTCCAGTTGAACCAATTAACCCGGTCTGAGCATTTGAACCACATCAACCATTTCAGATAGATGGTGCAATTTGTGCACTTTTACTCTTTCCGCTACTTTGATTATCTTAATTAGTTAAACCGATTAAGCTAGATAGTGCAGTTTACGCAATGGAAACATTTAAACTAGTTATACACAGTTTGACCATTTGAACTACTTCAACCCATTAGAAAAGATTTTGCAACCCGTGCAGTTTGACTGGCTTGGCTTGGCTTGGCTTGGCTTGGCTTGGCTTGGCTTGGCTTGTCTGACCGTCACTTTAACCAGTTGGATAGATGGTGCAATTTTTTTCAGACGACCTCAGTTTGACTGAAACCAGGTTAACCATTTCAACTAGATTGTCCAGGTTGTGAAGTTGAATTGATTAGGCTAGTTATCCATTGTTTTTCAATTGAAGCAAAACGTATTTAACCACGTCACATACTTCGACCAATTAAGCTGGATTGTGTAGCTTGTGCAGTTGATCCAATTAAGCTAAGCATTTTGTCCGGCTAAAGCCTTTAAGCTAGTTTGACCATATGAACCACTTCCACCAATTACGATGGATTGTCCAATTTGTGCAATTCAACTGTTGTCGCTCGATGGACATTTAACCTTTTGAACCCTAAAGCTACGTCAACTGGTTAGACTGGTTCAAATGGTCCATGAAGCTTAACTTGTTTAAGTGGACAAAATGCATAACTATGCACAACAGTTCAAGCTTGATTGACCAATAGAACTAGTCTAAACTGTTGACGTAGGTTGTGTTAATTGTGCAAAAAAGCAGTAAACCTGCAAAAACCGCAAAATCTCGCTTCACTGGTTAGACTTGTTCAAATGGTCAAACCACCTAAAATTGTTGCAGGGACAAAATGCATACCCAACTTAACAGCTTCAACTGCACAAACTTTTCAATCAAGCTCAACTGTTTGACCTGGCTAGATAATCAAACTAGCAAAACAGCAAAACTGCAGAAATAACACAATCTGTATTGAATTGTTTAAGTAGTCATGGTCAAACTAGCTAAAAACATTGAACTGAACAAAATGCATAACTAGGTTGAATGGTTAAACTGCACAACCTCCCTTAATAAGTTCAGCTAGTTAAAATGGTCAAACTAGCTTAATCGGTTAAAGGGCTTCGTTTATTTCACTGGTTTAAATAGTCAAACTAGCGAAAACCGTCAAGTCGCTCAAATTTTTACAAGCAATCTTAATTGGTTAAGGCCGTTAAATGACACTAGCCTTAATGCTTTAACTGCACAAAATTCACAACCAGATTTAACAATTCAATTGAACAAGATGCATAACTGGGTCAAATGATTCAACAGCACTATCTGTGCAATGTAGCTTAATTGAATCCAGTAGTCCAAATGGTCAAACGGGGCAAATTGATTCAAGTGGTCAAATAGTCAAACAAGGGAACACAGTTAAAATGCGCAAATTGGACAAACTATCTTCATTGGTTCAAGCAGTATAAATGGTCAAACTAGCTTGGGGATAGGGTTTAATCGGACAAAAAGCATAACTACCATAAATAGTTTAACTGGTTAAAAAGTCAAACTAGCGAATACAGTTGAACTGAAGAAAGTTATAAAACGCGGAGAAAGTTCAACTGCGCAAAACGCAGAAAGTACGTGAGTTGGCTCAATTGGCTGTTTAGAGCTTTATGTAATGGAAAAAAACAACGGTTTCGCCCTTTTTTTGCTAAATTATCCTGTTTTTTTAACCTTATCGCATTAAAACATTTTATCGTACTTACTTAAAGTCTTTATTCCATCATAAGATAAAACTACATATCTTATGTTACAATGAATTGAAAAAACTACAGAAATCTACATACATATTATGAATTAAAAAGTATATCATTACAATAAATGGAGCTTAAATATCAACCTGTTTACAAATGTGTTCATAAAGCGCTGTGTATTAATTTTCGGGCGCGCGCAGCCTTTTTTCCTGAGATTGTGTAGATATGTCTTTTGGACAGGAATGATATCTTTCAGGGGGTGGCAATCCGTTGATTTTAGTTTCTTCAAAATGTTTCTGTCTTGTTTGTTTAAAAGGTTCTTGATAAAAACTGGAAATGAGATAAAACCGCGTTTATGACATCGGTCTAAAAAATTTTGTACAACCGTAAGATCGGACTCAGATACCCCATAGACTGAAAGTGCATAGCTAAAATTAGCCAAAACAATCGATATAAAAAGATGATCAATCTCTGCCTGAGAGTAATGTCCCTTTCTCAATGTTCGTAGGACGTGTAAACACTTGTTTGCTTTGACAAGCTTAGTTCTTACATGCTCATCAAATTTTCCATCACTCTGTAAAGTTACTCCTAGTAAAACGAAGCTATTACATTGGGGAATATTATTAATTGGAGAGTAGAGTACATTATGATTTTTCTTTCTAACAACCAGCTCTTTACATTTGCAAGGGTTGCAGACCATTCTATTGTCTTTACACCATGTTAAGAACTGTCCTACTAAGTCGGCAGACGGGTCACTATTCCTAGTGATAGGCGAAAGAATAGTGGAATCATCGGCATATTTAAAAAGCACAGGGCAACCATTAAAAAAAATCTCCAAATCGTTCAAAAATATATTAAAAAGATACGGTCCGCTTACACTACCTTGTGTGGTTCCTCTATTGACAAGTTTCCACTGTCCTAAAAAATTATAACTAACAACACGTTGTTGTCTTGCATAGAGGAAACTATGATACCAATTGATAATGTACGGATTTAGAGGTAGCTGTTTCAGTTTGGCAGACAAAATAGCATGGTTCACAAAATCGAAAGCCTTACTGAAGTCCATGGTAAAAATTCGCACTGCGCTATAGTCACTACTATCTAAATACTTGTATGTCTGGTGCTGGATAGCGAGCAAGGCATTTGTGCAACTACCCGCCTGTCTATATGCAAATTGGGTGTGGCTCAGGTTGCTCTCAATGACTGACTGTGCTTGTGTACGATACACGACCTTCTCAAACAACCGGGCAATAACGGGAGTAACATTAATACCACGGTAGTCTGAGTCCTCTATAGGCATGTTCACTTTGGGGAGAGGATTAACATTTGCCCTTTTCCAGGAGTCTGGCCATGTATGAGTAGACAGCGACAGATTCCAAACGTGAGTGACGATTGGTGTGGGTAGCTCAGCACAGTCTTTCCAGATCCAGTACGGGAGGTCGTCTGGTCCCGTTGCGGTTTTCTTTACATGAACTAAGGTATTCCAGACACACCGCTCAGATATTTTCGGGGGCTTTACACTGTCCGGGATATCCATATCACTAGGTCTAACGTAAGTGTCATCATAGCACAGGTTGGCGAAGTAGTCGTTCAGACGAACTAGAGAGTTCTTGTCCAAATTTATCAACGATGACCTGCGACGCTGCGATAGGGCGTCCACGCCCTTCCACCACTCACCGCTACCAATGGCAGCCAGTTTTCTTCTGTTCTCGGTTATCAGCTCAGAAATGCGCTTATTAAATAAAGACAGGCGTTCCTTATTCTTTAAAGATATATGGGACTTAGTCCTCAGCATACACTTGACTAATGGGGACATCCAAACTGGGTCACGCGATGACATGCGTACAGATTTTTGCGGCATAAACTTATTCATCACTGCACGAATCTTTACCTCAAGCACCTCGACCGCCTTGTTTATGTCCACCTCATTGAGGACGTCACTCCAGTCCAGCGCAGTGAGTGCCATATAAAATGACTGTTTCCGATGTTCCCTACAGTCCCGCACAAGAACTTTGCGGCGCATAGGTTTAAGCTTTAATCCCGCCGGTAAAACAAAGCCTTCATGGTCTGTCTTAATAAGCATATGTATGGAATATGCTTGACCGAACAGATCCGCTCGGTTGGTCATACAGTTATCCAAGCACGCGTTACCCCGCGTGGGAAAATCAACCACGAAATCCCAGCCAGACAAAGCCTTAAATTCTTGCATATCCAAACGATTTACATCGCCACCACAGACAATAGCCGCTTCTGGGTGTTTGTTCAACACAAGGTCCACAAAAGATATTATATAATTAATTAAGTCGAGATCCCGGTAGCTATGCTTGGGAGGATTATACAGGCCGCAAATTAGCATAATGTGATCGGACGGCAACTGCACTGTTAAAGCAATAAATTCATATAAATTGGACCGATAGACATCCAAGACTTTAAGACTGTCTCTCACATAGACCGCAACACCCCCTTTTTTTCTTTTGTCCAAGTCTGCCCAACCTCTGTCCCGCCTGAACACATTGTAATTTGGGATATTCACCACGGCGTCCGGCATATTAGTGGAAAGATGAGTTTCACTGACAATACACACATCAATATCCTGAGATCTCAGGTCAGCCTCAAGCGCCACAGGTGCTCGTACACGACTTTTTGTTTTCGACAAACCACAAATGTTCGTAAACAAACATTTTGGGACAGCGAAACCCTTTGATTTAGAGGTGGATGTTTTGTCGGTTGTGTTGACACGCGGAATGTTAATTAAGTTACTCCGATCCACTTTCCGACCTTCAGCCTCGATGAAACGGCGGCCTTGCATCACCGGGATTTTCTTGGTTGAGATGGATCGTGAGATTCGAGCACTATGTTGCCCACGGTATCTCAGAATGCCGAGTGACTTGAACTGAGATAGAACGGCCGGAGATGGCTTGAAAGCTTTGTTTCGGAGAGACAAGAGTTCAGAGCATTTCAAAGACGCTGGCTTAGTTCGCATTAACATCGGGTAGTTCTTATTAACTCCTCCGAAACTCCGGTCTATCTCTGGACCCGGTTGTGACTCTACGTCCATATCTATAGTGATATCTAGCGTGATATATTTCTCCGGTACTGCAAGCAAGGTTAGACCATGGACGCCCCACAACACCACCGGCCGGCGAACTCTAAATTTAGGAGTAGTAAACTTGGATAAAATATGTTTGAAAAGCCAAGGACTTTCAGCCCCCCCACAGCGACAATTGTAGCATTCTTGGGCAAAAAGAATGAATGAAGTACTGATAAACGGTTTCCGCATATCAGCAGCTAATTGAGCTTATCTTACTTTTATCTTACTAAAAAGAACGTGTTTGCTTTCTGTGTAATAAAGCTAAAAAAAATAGCGAAACTCGGCGGCTAACAACAGAACAAACGTTTTGAGCGAGATAAAGCTGAAATGAATGTAACTAGCTACAAGCAGGCAGAAAACCTCTTTCGGTGTAATAAAAGTAGGGCCAGCTAAATTCAACGGCAACTAAGCGAAAAATCCTTTCCGCGTGATAGAGCCGAAAGGAGCGTTATTAAGCACCAAAAAAAAAAAAAAACAGGCGAAAACCTTTTTCAAGTGCAGAAAAGCTGAAAATAGGGTAGTAAAGAACCAAAACAGCTTAAAACAGCGCGATTAGCTCCAAACAGGCAAAAACCGTTTCCAGTGCGAAAAAGCTGAACACAGCGCAATGTAGCGCCACAACAGCAAAAAAACGTTCTTATGAGTGAGATATAGCGAGAGGCAGCGTGATAAGCTGCAAACGGGCGAAAACCCTTTATGCAGTGCAGAAAGGCTGAGAACAGTGTAATTTGGACCCAAAAGAGCAAAAGCGTTCTTTTTTGAGCGACGTATAGCTAGAACCAGGGTGATAAGCTGTAAACAGGTTAAAAAAAAACCTTTATGCATTGCAAAAAAGCTGAAAAGGGTATAAGCGAACATGCACAAAGAGGGTTTTCGGTACGATTAAGCGAAAAAGGGCCTAATTTAGCAGCACAGAAGCAAAAAAAAAAGTTGTTATGATTGAGATATAGCTTAAAACAGCGTAATGAGCTGGAAACAGGCGACAGTCTTCATGCAGTTGGAAAAAAAACAAAATTTAAAACGGCGTAATTTTGAACCGAAACAGCAAAAACGTTTTTTGTTTTGAGTGAGATTTAGCTAAAATCAGTCAATTGTCTGCAAAAAGGCCAGAACACCGGTTTTGGTTCAAGGAAGAAAAAAAAGTGCGTAAATCCAGGAAACCAGCACAAAAAAGGTTCTAGGTGCAATACAGCTGAAATACAGCGGCGAAAAAGCAAAAATTTTCTTTTGAGTGAGATATAGTTGGAATCAATGGGGAAAGCTTCAAATAGGCGAAAACCGTTTCCAGTGCGAAAAAGCTGAACACAGCGCAATTTAGCACCACAACAACAAAAACATTTTTTTGCGTGAAACATAGCTGGAATCAGCGTGATTAGCTGAAAACAGGCCAGAACCTTTATGCCGTGAAAAAAGTCTTGTAAGAGTGTAATTTGGACCCAAAAGAGCAAAAAAACGTTCTTTTGATTGAGGTCTAGCTAGAATCAGCGTGACTAGCTTCAAAAAGGCTAAATTTTTTATTCAGTGCAAAAAAATTTGGAAAAAGCGAAATTTACTAACAAAACAGTAGAAACATTGTGTGCCAAAATTAGGCTTGTGGACGTCTCAGTGTGGAAAGAGCGTCCCTCCAATGACAAAATCAAAGGCGGTCTAGATGTCCAGTAGCCTCTCTCCATTCTCCTTCATGGTGCCACATGCTTCTCTCCCCATGGCCCTTTCGTAGTTCCTGTTGTCATTTCCAACATTTGCCTCGAGATCTCCCATCAAAATCTTCATCGCACGACGCGGTGTGTTCTCCAGTTCTGATTCAAGCTCTTCGTTGTCTTACTTACTGTCGTTTGTTGGTGTGTAACACTGGATGATAGTTGTGTTGATGTGTCTCCCTTTGAATCTCACTTTTAGGAGCCTGCTTTTGATTGGCTTCCACTCCAGCAGGCACTCCTCGAGATCTTTCTTGCGGATGATGGCTGGTCCTTTATGGCGCTGGTGATCTCTTCCGGAATATAGAATTGCCTCTCCTGTGATGGTTTTGTGACTGCCAGAACGTGTCCCTTTGCTCTCACTGATTCAAAGGACTTGTAGGTTGTAGCGTCTCATCTCAGTCGTGGCTTGTGCCAGCTTTCCTGTCTCGTGCATAGCTTTTACATTCCAGAATCCAATGCCGGTCTTGCATTTGGCACTCAAGACTTCCATCTTCCTGTCAGCGGCTTCCTTTCGGCTTTAACCACGGTCATTCATAAGAGTATCTTTGGATGACTCTAAAAGCCCGTCTTGCCCGGTAGTGTGGATTTTCTTTATTGTCGTTTCCGTAACATGGGAGTTTTATGGGACAAAGTTGTTAGCCCTCTGCCCAACCCCCTATCCTGGAGGACCAGAGGATTGCGTTTCGTTGGACCTCTACCCTCGGACCTTTCCTGCTTAGGTGGCCCTACCAGGAGACGAAGCTCCTGCCGGCATAGCTCTGTCAAAGGCACCAAAGGCACTCAAGCCCGCCGACCACGACAAGGTGGCGATCTTTCAGGGACGTGATAGCATATGGATTCCAGGAAATGATAAATATGACATGAAAAAACCAGCCTTGAATAATGGCACAATAATAACAAGACAGATATCTGGTGAGTATGCGTTTAAAGCCCCAAGCACTATAGTACTATCCTAACTAGTTAAACCACTTGGGATAGACTGTGCGGTTTGCGCAATGGAATTATTAGTCAGCTTAAATGCTTCAACTGCTTAATTAGTCAAGTAAGCAAACACAAATAAACTGTACAAATTGGAAAAGTTATTTTAATTAGTGAAAGTAAATCACATGGTAAAAGAAGCCTAAACGGTTCGATTGAACAAAATCCATAATTAGCTTAATTGGTATTAACTGCACAATCTGAACAATTGAGCTGAAATGGTTCAAATGGTTTAACAGTAAAAGGTCAACCAAGAAAAGTTGCACGATCTGTCTCAACCGGTTGGAGTACTTTTAATGGTCAAATTAGCTTCAATCAATGAACGGTGCAAACTGCGCGATCTAGCTTAGTTTCTTGAAGTATTTAAAACAATCAAAGTATTTTCATTGATTCGACTTGTAAAATAGTCAAACCAGTAAACAAAGTCAAACTGCACAGATTGCAGCATCTTTCTCAATTGGTTCAAGTAGTTGAAATGGTCCAACTGCACAAAATGCATAACTAGCCGAAATGGTTCCATCGCACAAACTGCACAATCTACCTTTAGTGGTTTGACTATTTAAGATGGAAGCATTACACTTAGGGCCTTTTAAGCACATTCACCAGATATCAGGTATTCTTTGTTATTGTTGCGCAGTAATTTTGCGCCGGCCTTTTTTTATTACTTTTTTATTTTTTATAATCCTTAGTATTTACTGGAATCCGACTGTCTTACCGAGATTGACCATTCGACGGGTTGAGTCATTTTAAGATAGCGTCTGGCCATTTGAAAAAGCTTTATCAATCAAGATAGATTGTGCAATTTGTGAAAATTGTGCAGTTAGTGTCTTAGCTACCTTGACTATTGAAGCGTGATCGTGCAGTTCCTGCAGTTGATCCTATTAAGCTACTTATGCATCTTCTTTGCGTGTAAATCAATGAATCGAGTGTGACCATTTGAACTACATGGACCATTTGACATAGATAGTGCAAATGGTGCACTCTCCCTGTTTTTGCTAGGTTGATTATTTCAAAATTTTAACCAGTTAAACTAGATTGAGGAGTCTGTGCGGTCGAACCTATAAAGCTCGCAATGCATTTTGTCCCCTTCAACAGTTTAAGCTAGTTTGAACATTTGAACTTATTCAACCAGTCGAGATAAACTGTGCAATTTGTGCAGTTTTACTGTTTTGGATAGTTTAATTAACTAGTAAAAAACTTTGATATAGTCAAGTCGGCGAAGATAGCTAAATACACAAATTCAACAATGCTATCTCCGTTGGTTGTAGGGGTTCAAATGATCAAACTAGCCAAGAAAAGGTCAACCGGACAAAATGCATAAGAAGGTTAAATAGTTCAAACGGTAAAATAGTGAAACTATTGCAAACAGCAGAACTGCACAGTCTACAGAATCTTTGTCAACTGGTTAGAGAGCTTCAAATGGTCAATCTAAGTCGCCTTAATGTCGCCTTAATGGCTCAACGGGCTAAATGTCATTAGGGCAATAACAGTTAAACTGCACAAATCGCACAATCTATCTATTTGGTCGAAGTAGTTAACATGGTGAAACTATCTTCAAGGCTTTGAGGATCAACAGTCCAAACTTCACAATCTGACTTAAGTGGTCGAAGTAGTTTATATGGTTTAACTACCTTCAGTGCTTCAACTGAAGAAAATTACTATAGTATTCAGGTCAACCGCACAATTTCAACAATCTAGCTCAAATACTTCATTTGGTTTAAAAGTCAAACTAAAGTCACCTGAGGAAAATCGCACAATCTATCTCAATTGGTTAAATTAACTTCGAGGAATAAGCCACAGAAACTGCAGAATCTAGCTGAACTAAGTGAAGTAGCTAAAATAGTCAAACTATTTTAATTGATTCGACTGGCTAAATAGTCAAAACCAGCCAAGATACTTACATAAATTGGTTTTTTGCCCCTTTCCAGCTAATTGACTGATTTTAGCTTGATCTCACTGAAAAGAACGTTTTTGTTGTTTTCTTGCGAAATTGTGCTTTATTCAATACTCTTTTTTTTTTTTGCACTGAATGACGATCTTCCCTGTCTGCAGCTAATCACGCTGATTTAGTCACATCTCCCTCAAAAGAACGTTTCTGCTGTTTTGGTGCTAAATTAGGCTTTTTTCAGATGTTGATATTAAGAGATCCTCGCAGCTAAGAACACTACTGATACCGGTGCAGCGCCCTACCCACTGAGCTAACAGGCCAACTTGGAGATGGTCAATGTGTTGGGTCCAAATAAACCATCCAAGTAATGAATGACGATTTTAGATATGTGAAGTTCATATATTTGCACTGCGGTAAAGAGATGATATTAGGAGATCGTCCCAGCTGAGAACTCTATTGAAACGAGCAGTTGATAATAGGACCTGAAAAAAGTTGGCTTGTTACCTCAGTTGGCAGAGCCCTGCACCGCTTCAACTCCTGTACGGGCCTGAATTTTCCATAGATCCTATTATCAACTACTCGTTTCAGTACTGTTCTTAGCTGCGTGGATGTCTTAATATCATCTCTTCACAGCAGTGCAAACATATGAACTTCATATATCTAAAATCATCTCTATTTTCAGCTCTTTCGCACTCGCAAAAGGTTTTCGCCTGTTTGCAGCTACTCCTTGGTCTTTCTGCAGATAATCAGTATGATTCCAACTTTATCTCACTCCAAAGAATGTTTTTGTCGTTTTGTTTCTAAATTGAGCTGTTGTTAGGTTTTTTTGCATCGAAAAAGGTCTTCGCCTGTTTGCGGATTTATCACGCAAATTCTAGCTGTTTCTCACTGAAATGAAAGTTCTTTCTTGTTTTAGTCCAAAACTGCAATGTCCTCACCTTTTTTCGCACTGGAAACGGTTTTCAGCTGTTCGAGGCTAATCACGTTCTGTTAACCTTAATCTAAACCACAACAATATTTTAACTTTTCACTGGTAATTTACGCTCTTTTCAGCTCTATCGCACTGGAAACGCTTTTTTTGCTTCTTGGCTGTTGTTATGCAGTTTTTACCTTCCTTGAACAAAAACTGCCTTCCTGGCCTCTTTTCAATCTGACTAAAAAGAAGGTTTTTGCTGATTTGTTGCTAAATTACACTGTTTTCAGCTTTTTTGCACTGCATAGAGGCTTTGGTCTTTTTCCAGGTAATCACGATGATTCTCACTTTATCTCACTCCAAAGAATGTTTTTGTTGTTTTGTTGCTAAATTACGCTCTTCTCACGTTTTTCTGCACCAAAAGAGGTCTTGGCCGGTTTGCAGCTTAACCACGCTAATTCTAGCTGTTTGCCACTCAAATAAAAGTTTTTTCCTGTTTTAGTCCAAAACTGCAATGTCCTCACCTTTTTTCGCACTGGAAATTGTTTTCAGCTGTTCGAAGCGAATCACGTTGTTTTAACTTACATCTAAACCACAACAACATTTTTGCTTTACGCTCGTAATTTTCGCTCTTTTCAGCTCTATCTCTGCAGTGCAAAAAAGCTGAAAACAGCGTAATTTAGCAACTTAAGAGCAAAAACGTTCTTTTTAGTCACATTGAGCTAAAATCAGTCAATTGGCCCGGAAAACGCCAGGAAAGCAGTTTTCGTTCAAAGAAAGTAAAAACTGGATAAGAACAGCAAACAAGCATCCAAAAGGTTTTGGGTACGATTAAGCTGAAAACAGTGTAAATTACCAGCAAAAAGCAAAAATATTGTTGTGCTTCAGTTTTAAGTTAGCAGAACGTGATTAGCTTCGAACAGCCGAAAACCGTTTTCATTGCGAAAAAAGGGGAGGACATTGCAATTCTGGACTAAAACAGGAAAACACTTTTATTAGAGTGAGAAACAGCTAGAGTTAGCGTGATATAGCTGCAAACAGGCAAAGACCTTTTTCGGTGAAAAAAGAAACTAAGAACACCATAATTTAGCAACAAAACCACAAAGACATTCTTTGGAGTGAGAGCAAGTTAAATCATCGTGATTACCTGCAAAGAGACCAAAACCTCTCTCCAGTGCAAAAAAGCTGAAAACAGCGTGATTTAGCAACAAAATAGAAAAAACTTTCTTTTTAGTCAGATTGAGCTAAAATCAGTCACTTGCCCCAAAAAAGGCCAGAAAAGTAGTTTCTTTTCAAGAAAAGTAGAAACTGCATAACAACAGCAAACGAGCACAAAAAGGGTTTTGGGTGCGATAGAGCTGAAAAGAGCGTAAATTACCAGCGTAAAGCAAAAATGTTGTTGTGGTTCAGATTTAAGTTAAAGCAACGTAATTTGCCTCGAACAGCTGAAAACCGTTTCCAGTGCGAAAAAAGGTGAGGGCATTGCAGTTTTGAACTAAAACAGGGAAAAAACTTTAATTTGAGTGGCAAAAAGCTAGAATAAGCGTGATAAAGCAGCAAACAGGCGGAGACCTTTTTCGGTGCAAAAAAAACCTGACAACCCCGTAATTTAGCAACAAAACCACGAAAACATTCTTTAGAGTGAGAGAAAGTTAGAATCATCGTGATTACCTGCAAAAAAACCAAAATCTTTTTCCAGTGCAAAAAAGCTCAAAACAGCGTAATTTAGCAACAAAACAGCAAAAACGTTCTTTTTAGTCAGATTGAGCTAAAATCAGTCAATTGGCAACAAAAAAGCCAGGAAAGCAGTTTTTTTTCAATGAAGGTAAAATGTTTATAACAACAGCAAAGAAGCACAAAAAATGTTTGCAGTGCGATAGAGCTGAAAAGAACGTAAATTACCAGCGGAAAGCCAAAATGTTCTTGTGGTTCAGATTTAAGTTAACAGAACGTGATTAGCTTCGAACAGCCGAAAACCGTTTTCAGTGCGAAAAAAGGTGAGGACATTGCAGTTGTGGGCTAAAACAGGAAAGCACTTTCATTTGACTGAGAAACAGGTAAAGTTATCGTGATATAGCCCCAAACAGGCGAAGACCTTATTCGGTGCAAAGTAAACCTGACAACACCGTAATTTAGCAACAAAACCACAAAAACATTCTTTGCAGTGAGAGAACGTTAGAATCACCGTCATTACCTGCAAAGGGAGCAACACCGCTCTGCAGTGCAAAAAAGCTGAAAACAGCGTAGTTTAGCAACAAAACAGCAAAACGTTCTTTTAAGTCAGATCGAGCTAAAATCAGTCACTTGGCCCAAAAAAGACCAGAAAAGCAGTTTCTGTTCAAGAAAAGTAGAAACTGTATAACAACAGCAAACAAGCACAAAAAGGGTTTTGGGTGCGATAGAGCTGAAAAGAGCGTAAATAACCAGCGTAAAGCAAAAATGTTGTTGTGCTTCAGATTTAAGTTAAAACAACGTAATTCGCCTCCAACAGCTGAAAACCGTTTCCAGTGCGAAAAAAGGTGAGGACATTGCAGTTTTGGACTAAAACAGGAAAAAAACTTTTATTTGAGTGGCAAACAGCTAGAATAAGCGTGATAAAGCAGCAAACAGGCGGAGACCTTTTTCGGTGCAAAAAAAACCTGACAACCCCGTAATTTAGCAACAAAAACACAAAAACATTCTTTAGAGTGAGAGAAAGTTAGAATCATCGTGATTACCTGCAAAAAAACCAAAATCTTTTTCCAGTGCAAAAAAGCTCAAAACAGCGTAATTTAGCAACAAAACAGCAAAAACGTTCTTTTTAGTCAGATTGAGCTAAAATCAGTCAATTGGCAACAAAAAGGCCAGGAAAGCAGGTTTTGTTCAATGAAGGTAAAATGTTTATAACAACAGCAAAGAAGCACAAAAAATGTTTGCAGTGCGATAGAGCTGAAAAGAACGTAAATTACCAGCGGAAAGCCAAAATGTTCTTGTGGTTCAGATTTAAGTTAACAGAACGAGATTAGCTTCCAACAGCCGAAAACCGTTTTCAGTGCGAAAAAAGGTGAGGACATTGCAGTTGTGGGCTAAAACAGGAAAGCACTTTCATTTGACTGAGAAACAGGTAAAGTTATCGTGATATAGCCCCAAACAGGCGAAGACCTTATTCGGTGCAAAATAAACCTGACAACACCGTAATTTAGCAACAAAACCACAAAAACATTCTTTGCAGTGAGAGAACGTTAGAATCACCGTCATTACCTGCAAAGGGAGCAACACCTCTCTGCAGTGCAAAAAAGCTGAAAACAGCGTAGTTTAGCAACAAAACAGCAAAACGTTCTTTTAAGTCAGATCGAGCTAAAATCAGTCACTTGGCCCAAAAAAGACCAGAAAAGCAGTTTCTGTTCAAGAAAAGTAGAAACTGTATAACAACAGCAAACAAGCACAAAAAGGGTTTTGGGTGCGATAGAGCTGAAAAGAGCGTAAATAACCAGCGTAAAGCAAAAATGTTGTTGTGCTTCAGATTTAAGTTAAAACAACGTAATTCGCCTCCAACAGCTGAAAACCGTTTCCAGTGCGAAAAAAGGTGAGGACATTGCAGTTTTGGACTAAAACAGGAAAAAAACTTTTATTTGAGTGGCAAACAGCTAGAATAAGCGTGATAAAGCAGCAAACAGGCGAAGACCTTTTTCGGTGCAAAAAAAACCTGACAACCCCGTAATTTAGCAAGAAAACGACAAAAACATTCTTTGGAGTGAGATAAAGTTACAATTATTCTGATTACCTGTAAGAACACCAAAACCTGTCTCCAGTACAAAAAAGCTGAAAAGAGCGTAATTTAGCAACTAAAGAGGAAAAACGTTCTTTTTAGTCACATTGAGCTAAAGTCAATCAATTGGCCCCAAAAAAGGCCAGGAGAGCAGTTTTCGTTGAAAGAAGGAAAAAACTGGATAAGAACAGCGTAAAGCAAAAATGTTGTTGTGCTTCAGATTTAAGTTAAAACAACGTAATTGGCCTCGAACAGATGAAAACCGTTTCCAGTGGATAAAAAAGGGGAGGACATTGCCGTTTTGGACTAAAACAGAAAAAAACTTTTATTTGAGTGGCAAAAAGCTAGAATTAGCGTGGTTAAGCTGCAAACCGGCCAAGACCTCTTTTGGTGCTACAAAAACCTTAAAACAGCGTAATTTAGCAACAAAATAGAAAAAAATTTCTTTTTAGTCAGATTGAGCTAAAATCAGTCACTCGGCCCAAAAAAGGCCTGAAAAGTAGTTTCTTTTCAAGAAAAGTAGAAACTGCATAACAACAGCAAACAAGCACAAAAAGGGTTTTGGGTGCGATAGAGCTGAAAAGAGCGTAAATTACCAGCGTAAAGCAAAAATGTTGTTGTGGTTCAGATTTAAGTTAAAGCAACGTAATTTGCCTCGAACAGCTGAAAACCGTTTCCAGTGCGAAAAAAGGTGAGGGCATCGCAGTTTTGGACTAAAAAAAGAAAAAAACTTTAATTTGAGTGGCAAACAGCTAGAATTAGCGTGATATAGCCGCAAACAGGCGAAGACCTTTTTTGGTGCAAAAAAACCTAACAACCCCGTAATTTAGCAACAAAACAACGAAAACATTCTTTAGAGTGACAGAAAGTTAGAATCATCGTGATTACCTGCAAAAAAACCAAAATCTTTCTCCAGTGCAAAAAAGCTTAAAACACCGTAATTTAGCAACAAAACAGCAAAAACGTTCTTTTTAGTCAGATTGAGCTAAAATCAGTCAATTGGCAACAAAAAGGCCACGAAAGCAGTTTTTGTTCAATGAAGGTAAAATGTTTATAACAACAGCGAAGAAGCACAAGAAATGTTTGCAGTGCGATAGAGCTGAAAAGAACGTAAATTACCAGCGGAAAGCCAAAATGTTCTTGTGGTTCAGATTTAAGTTAACAGAACGTGATTAGCTTCGAACAGCCGAAAACCGTTTTCAGTTCGAAAAAGGGTGAGGACATTGCAGTTGTGGACTAAAACAGGAAAACACTTTCATTTGACTGAGAAACAGGTAAAGGTATCGTGATATAGCCCCAAACAGGCGAAGACCTTATTCGGTGCAAAATAAACCTGACAACACCGTAATTTAGCAACAAAACCACAAAAACATTCTTTGGAGTGAGAGAACGTTAGAATCACCGTCATTACCTGCAAAGGGAGCAACACCTCTCTGCAGTGCAAAAAAGCTGAAAACAGCGTAGTTTAGCAACAAAACAGCAAAACGTTCTTTTAAGTCAGATCGAGCTAAGATCAGTCACTTGGCCCAAAAAAGACCAGAAAAGCAGTTTCTGTTCAAGAAAAGTAGAAACTGTATAACAACAGCAAACAAGCACAAAAAGGGTTTTGGGTGCGATAGAGCTGAAAAGAGCGTAAATAACCAGCGTAAAGCAAAAATGTTGTTGTGCTTCAGATTTAAGTTAAAACAACGTAATTCGCCTCCAACAGCTGAAAACCGTTTCCAGTGCGAAAAAAGGTGAGGACATTGCAGTTTTGGACTAAAACAGGAAAAAAACTTTTATTTGAGTGGCAAACAGCTAGAATAAGCGTGATAAAGCAGCAAACAGGCGAAGACCTTTTTCGGTGCAAAAAAAACCTGACAACCCCGTAATTTAGCATGAAAACGACAAAAACATTCTTTGTAGTGAGATAAAGTTACAATTATTCTGATTACCTGTAAGAACACCAAAACCTGTCTCCAGTACAAAAAAGCTGAAAAGAGCGTAATTTAGCAACTAAAGAGGAAAAACGTTCTTTTTAGTCACATTGAGCTAAAGTCAGTCAATTGGCCCCAAAAAAGGCCAGGAGAGCAGTTTTCGTTCAAAGAAAGAAAAAACTGGATAAGAACAGCGTAGAGCAAAAATGTTGTTGTGCTTCAGATTTAAGTTAAAACAACGTAATTGGCCTCGAACAGATGAAAACCGTGGAAAAACAGTGGAAAAAAAAGGTGAGGACATTGCCGTTTTGGACTAAAACAGGAAAAAACTTTTATTGGAGTGGCAAACAGCTAGAATTAGCGTGATAAAGCCGCAAACAGGCGCAGACCTTTTTCGGTGCAAAAAAACCTGACAAAACATTCTTTGGAGTGAGATAAAGTTACAATCATTCTGATTACCTGCAAGAAGACCAAAACCTCTCTCCAGTGCAAAAAAGCTGAAAACAGCGTAATTTAGCAACTAATGGGCAAAAACGTTCTTTTTAGTCACATTGAGGTAAACTCAGTTAATTAGCTCGAAAAAGGCCAGGAAAGCAGTTTTCGTTCAAGGAAAGTAAAAACTGGATAAGAACAGCATACAAGCACACAAAAGGTTTTTGGGTGCGATTAAGCTGAAAAGAGTGTAAATTACCAGCAAAAAGCAAAAATGTTGTTGTGGTTCAGATGTAAGTTAAAACAACGTCATTGGCTTCAAACAGCTGAAAACCGTTTCCAGTGTAAAAAAAAGGTGAGGACATTGCAATTTTTGATTAAAGCAGGAAAACAGTTTAATTGGAGTGAGAAACAGTTAGAGTTGGCATGATATAGCCGCAAACAGGCGAAGACCTTTTTCGGTGCAAAAAAAACCTGACAACACCGTAAGTTAGCAACAAAACCACAAAAACATTCTTTGGAGTGAGAGAAAGTTAGAATCATCGTGATTACCTGCAAAAAGATCAAAGCCTCTCCAGTGCAAAAAAGCTGAAAACAGCGTAATTTAGCAACAAAACAGCAAAAACCTTCTTTTTAGTCAGATTGAGCTAAAATCAGTCAATTGACCACAAAAAGGCGAGGAAAGCAGTTTTTTTTCAAGGAAAGTAAAAACTGCATAACAACAAGCAAGAAGCACAAAAGGGGTTTGCAGTGCGATGGAGCTGAAAAGAACGTAAATTAGCAGCGAAAAGCTAAAATGTTGTTGTGGTTCAGATTTAAGTAAACAGAACGTGACTAGCTTCGAACAGCTGAAAACCGTTTCCAGTGCAAAAAAAGGTAAGGACATTGCGATTTTCGACTAAAACAGGTGAACACTTTCATTTGAATGACAAACAGCTAGAATTAGCGTGATAAGCTGCAAACAGGCGAAGACCTTTTTCGGTGCAAAAAAACCTGACAAGAGCGTAATTTAGCAACAAAACAACAAAAACATTCTTTGGAGTGAGATAAAGTGAGAATCATCGTGATTACCTGGAAAAAGACCAAAGCCTCTATGCAGTGCAAAAAAGCTGAAAACAGCGTAATTTAGCAACAAATTAGCAAAAACGTTCGTTTTAGTCGGATTGAGCTAAGATCAGTCACTTGGCGAAGGCCAGGAAAGCAGTTTTTGTTCAAGAAAAGTAAAAACTGCATAACAAGAGCAAACAAGCACAAAAATGGTTTTGGGTGCGATAGAGCTGAAAAAAGCGTAAATTACCAGCGTAAAGCAAAAATGTTGTTGTGATTCAGATTTAAGTTAACAGAACGTGATTAGCCTCGAACAGCTGAAAACCGTTTCCAGTGCGAAAAAAGGTGATGACATTGCAGTCTTGGACTAAAACAGGAAAGAACTTTCATTTCAGTGAGAAACAGCTAGAATTTGCGTGATAAATCCGCAAACAGGCGAAGACCTTTTTCGATGCAAAAAAACCTAACAACAGCTCAATTTAGAAACAAAACGACAAAAACATTCTTTGGAGTGAGATAAAGTTAGAATCATACTGATTATCTGCAGAAAGACCAAGGAGTAGCTGCAAACAGGAGAAGACCTTTGGCGAGTGCGAAAGAGCTGAAAATAGAGATGATTTTAGATATATGAAGTTCATATATTTGCACTGCTGTGAAGAGATGATATTAAGAGATCCACACAGCTAAGAACAGTACTGAAATGAGTAGTTGATAATAGGATCTATGAAAAATTCCGGCCCGTACAGTAGTTGAAGCGGTGCAGGGCTCTGCCAACTGAGGTAACAAGCCAACTTTTTTCAGGTCCTATTATCAACTGCTCGTTTCAATAGTGTTCTCAGCTGCGACGATCTCCTAATATCATCTCTTTACCGCAGTGCAAGTATATGAACTTCACATATCTAAAATCGTCATTCATTACTTGGATGGTTTATTTGGACCCAACACATTGACCATCTCCAAGTTGGCTTGTTAGCTCAGTTGGTAGAGCGCTACACCGGTATCAGTAGTGTTCTTAGCTGCGAGGATCTCTTAATAACATCATCTGAAAAGAGCCTAATTTTGCTCCAAAACAGCAGAAACCTTCTTTTGAGGGAGATGTGGCTAAATCAGCGTGATTAGCTGCAAACAGGGAAGATCGTCATTCAGTGCAAAAAAAAAGGAGTATTGAATAAAGCACAATTTCGCAAGAAAACAACAAAAACGTTCTTTTCAGTGAGATCAAGCTAAAATCAGTCAATTAGCTGGAAAGGGGCAGAAAACCAGTTTATGTAAGTGTCTTGGCTGGTTTGACTATTTAGCCAGTCGAATCAATTAAAATAGTTTGACTATTTTAGCTACTTCACTCAGTTCAGCTAGATTCTGAATGTCAGAAACATCAGAACACCGGTTTTGGTTCAAGGAAGAAAAAAAAGTGCGTAAATCCAGGAAACCAGCACAAAAAAGGTTCTAGGTGCAATACAGCTAAAATACAGCGGCGAAAAAGCAAAAATTTTCTTTTGAGTGAGATATAGTTGGAATCAATGGGGAAAGCTTCAAATAGGCGAAAACCGTTTCCAGTGCGAAAAAGCTGAACACAGCGCAATTTAGCACCACAACAACAAAAACATTTTTTTGCGTGAAATATAGCTGGAATCAGCGTGATTAGCTGAAAACAGGCCAGAACCTTTATGCCGTGAAAAAAGTCTTGTAAGAGTGTAATTTGGACCCAAAAGAGCAAAAAACGTTCTTTTGATTGAGGTATAGCTAGAATCAGCGTGACTAGCTTCAAAAAGGCTAAATTTTTTATTCAGTGCAAAAAAATTTGGAAAAAGCGAAATTTACTAACAAAACAGTAGAAACATTGTTTTAGGTGAGATCAAGCAAAAATCAGTCAATTTGCTGCAAACAGGCCAGAAGACCAAGTGTAACAACAGCAGACAGGCAAAAAATAGGGTTTTCGGTGCAAAAGAGCTGAAAAGAGCATAGTTTAGCACCACAGCAGGAAAAATGTTGTTATGAGTGAGATATAGCCTAAAAAAACCGCTATTAGCTGCAAGCAGATAAACATCTGAATTCAGCCTAATTTAGCAACAAAACAGCAAAAACGTTGTTTTCGGAAACATCAAGCTAAAATCGGTCAATTAGCCGCGAACAGGCTAGAAAACCACTTTTCATGCAAGGAAGGTAAGAACAGTGTAACAGCAACGAACAAGTATAGAGAGGGTTTTCAGTACGATAGAGCTGAAAAGAGCGTAATTTAGCATCACAGAGAGAAAAATGTTGTTATGAGTGAGATATAGCTTAAAACAGCGTCATTAGCTGCAAACAGGTGACACTCTTAATTCAGTACAAAAAAAAACTGAAAACAGGGTAATTTAGCAGCAAAACAGCAAAAACGTTGTTTTGAGTTGAGATCAAGCTAAAAACAGTCGATTATCTGCCAACAGGCTAGAACACCAGGTTTTAGTGCAAGGAAGATAACAGCAGCGTACATCCAGCAAACAAGCACAAAAAAGGGTTTTCAGTGCGGTAGAGCTGAAAAAAGCTTAACTTAGTAGCGAAAAAGCAAAAACATTCTTCTGAGTGAGATATCGCTAAAATCAGCGTGATTAGCTGCAAACAGGCGAAAAACCTTTTTCAGGTGCGAAAAAGCTGAATACTGCCTAATTTAGCAAGAAAAGAGTAAGAACGTTTTTTTGAGTGAGATAAAGGTTGAATAATCGGGATTAGCTGGAAACAGGCCACAAAACAAGTTTTTAGAGCGAGAAAGCTCTAAACACAGCATGACAACAGCAGAGAAGCCAAAAAACGCCTTTACGTTAGTTAAGAACAGCGTGATTAGGTGCAAAAAGGCAGAAAAGCTGTTTTCGGTGCAGCGTCAGAAACATGTTTCTGGTGGTATGAAGCTGAAAGCAGAGAAATATAGCAAGAAGAAAGCAGAAACATCGGTTTGAGGAAGATAAGATACACTAAGCGTGACTGGTAAAAAAAACAGGCAAAAATTCCTTTTCTCGGTGCGATAAAGCCAAAAACAGCGTAAAAAGCTCTAAACAGACAGAAACCAATTTTTCGTGAAAAAGAGCTGAAAATAGCGTAACTTAGCGACGAAGAAGTAAAAACGTTGTTTTCAGTGGTCTGGTAAAAGTCAGCGCGATTGGCTGCAACAGGCAAAAAACGTTTTCCGGATCCAATAAAGAGCCGAAAACAGTGTAATTTAGTGAAGTTATTTTGACTGAAGTAAAGCTATAATCAACACATGTCAGCTGCAAACGCGCAGATAAGCTTTTTGTGGTGAAAAAGAGCTGAAAACATTGTACTTGAGCTATATCAGCCACTTAGACAATTTGAACTACCTCAACCAATTAACAAAGATATTGCAATCTGTGCAGTTTAACTGTCTTACCTAGTTTAACTATTTAACCAGTCGAATTAATGTGAATATATTGACTATTTTAACTACCTCAAGCAGTTTTTGCCGTTTGTTCTTTGAAGTAAATTTAACCAGTTCAGATAGATTTTGCGATGATTTAACCGTTAAAAGATCAGTCTCGGTTATACAGTTAGATTCCAGGAAATAATAAGTATTATAGGAGAAGGGTATCGGATAATTACTGAGCAACAAGAACAACACAGAGTCACTAACATCTGGTGAATGTGCGTTAAGCGCCCCAAGTGCCATACACCTATCTTAAATAATTAAACCACTTAAGCTAGATTGTGCAGTTTGTGTGATGGAACCAGTTAAGCTAGTTATGCATTTTGTGCAGTTGAAGCATTCAACTAGTTTAACCAATTAAGAAAGATGCTGCAATCTGTGCAGTTTAACTATTTTCACAGGTTTGACTATTTTACAAGTAAAATCAACTTAAATAGTTTGACTATTTTTAATACTTCAAGAACTTAGGTAGATTTTGCAGTTTGCACAGTTCATTAGTTGAAGTTAATTGGACCATTTAGAGTACCCTAACCGGTTGAGATACGTTGTGCAATTTTTCTCAGTTGACCTCTTACTGTTAACCTATTTGAACCATTCCAGCTAAATTGTTTAGATTGTGCAGCTGAGCCAATTAAGCTAATGATGCATTTTTGTCTAATTGAACTATTTATGCTTCTTTGATCATGTGATTTACTTCCACCAATTAAAATAACTTTGGCAATTTGTAGTTTATTTTTGTTTACTTGTTTGACTAATTAAAGCAGTTAAAACATTTAAGGTAGCTAAGTTTCTTGGAGTATTTTAAATATTCAAACTATTTTAATTGATTCGACTTGTTACATAGTCAATCCACGGAAGACAGTTAAACTGCACAGATTCCACCACCTTTCTTAATTAGTTGAGGTAGTTGAGATGGTTCAGCTATACAAAATGCATAGCTAGCTTAAATGGTCCCTTAGCACAAACCCCACAATCTAGCCTAAGTTCTCTAACTAGTTAAGATAGTAGCATGGTACTTAAGGTTTTTAACGCGCATTCACCAGATATCAGTGATTCTGTCTCATTATTGCGTGGTAATCTGGCGCTGGCTTTTTCATATAATATTCATCCTTTCCTGGAATCCACATGCTATATCAACCCCGAGGATCGCCATCTTGTCGTCGTTGGCGGGCTTGAGTGCTTCGGAGACCCCTAGAGCTATGGCGGCGAGAGCTTCGTCTCCTGGTAGGGCCACCCAAGCCAAACAAGTCAAAGGGTACAAGTCCGACGAAGCACAATCCAATGGTCCTTCAGTACAGGGGGTTGGGCACAAGGCTAGCATTCCTGTCCCCTTAAACACCCATGTTACGGAAAGGGCAACGAAGAAAATCAACACCACCAGACGAGACGGACTTTCAGAGTTATCAAAAGATACTGGTATGAATGACAGTGGTCAAAGCCGAAAGGAAATGGTTGACAGGAAGATGGAAGCCTTGAGCGCCAAATGGAAGACCAGAATTTGATTCTGGAAGGAAGAACTATATACGAGACAGGAAAGCGAGCCAAGCCACAGCTGAGATGCTGAGATGAGACATTACAACCTACACGTTCTTGGAATTAGCGATAGCAGATTGACAGGTTCAGGCAGACACAAAACCAACACAGGAGAGACAGTGCTATATTCCGGAAGAGATGACCAGCACCGTGAGGGAATAGCCATTATCTTCAAGAAGGGTCTTGAGAAGTGCCCGATGGAGTTGAAGCCGATCAAGTGAGATTGAAAGGGAGACACATCAACACAACTATCATCCAGCGTTAAGCACCAACAAAGGACAGTGACGAAGAAGGCAAGGACACCTTCACGAACTGCTTCAAGCAGAACTGCAGAACCACGTGACGAGATGAAGATTGTGATGTAAGATCTCAATGCAAAATTTGGAAATGACAGAAACTACGATAGGGCCACGGGGAGAGAAGGATATCACCATAAACGACAGTGGAAATAGGCTACTAGACATATACACCACCTTAGATTTTGTCACTGGAGGGACGCTCTTCCCACATCGAGACGTCCAATGGCTGAAAGGTTACTTTCCCAATAGAAAAGACAAGAACCAGGTTGACAACCTGATGGTCAACGGGATGTGGAGGCGATCACTGCCAAGACGTCAAAGTGAGAAGAGGAGCTGATGCGGGAAGTCACCACCATCTTGTGACCCCTAAACTGAAGTTGAAGCTGAGGAAGACCAGATTAAGTTTGAGAGGGCGACAACACTGACTCTGACGTGGAGAAGCTGCGAGACCTAAAACTTAAGACTGCCGTCACACTACAGCTGAGAAATAAGCTCCAGGTATGAGCGGATGCTGAAGACCAGACGTTGGAAGGTTCGGAAGACATCAATACAAAGTGGCAACAGCTTAAGATAGCCTACGAGCAGACCTGCAAGGCCTTTCCTGGAACAAAGCAGAGAAAGAGGAAGGAGTGGATCTCAGAGGATAGCTGGCAGACCATTGAGAAGAGAAGAATTCTCAAGATGAAAGTCTTGAAGGCCAAATCAGAGCGACTGAAGGAGAGATACAAGCAACAATGGATGGAAGCGAACCGAACAGTGAAGATGATGGCAAGAACAGAGAAGCAGAGCCACATAAACGACCCACCAAGCCAGGCAGAAGATGCAGCAAGTAGGGGAGAGCAACGCAAAGTCTATAAGATCATCAGGCTGCTGTGTGTCAGATATATAGTTGGCACTGATGCTCCGATGATGGACCAGCAGCGGCGACTGCTCATCACAGAAGCCGAGCAGGACGCACACACCTTCTATAACCTTTTCGACTTCTAACACCAATGTCATCTTTACCACCCTAAGACCTTGAGGAGCGGTATCTTCTTTGTCACCTTTTGGAACCTGTGGACCGGTATCTCCTTCTGGTCCTAGTGCTCCAGTATCTTCTATGCCACTTCTATGCCACTTTTAGGACCCTGAGATCCAGCTCCACCTCTACCAGGTGGCCCCTGTGAACCAGTAGAACCCTTGAAGCCTTGTGCATCAGTTTCTCCCTTGCCACCCTTATCTCCCCTAGTCCTCTTGCACCAGTATCTCCTTTAAGGCCTGTATCATCTTAATTTCCTTCTAGGCCAGTATCACCCTTATCACCTTTTGGTACTAGTGGCCCTGCTACTCCTTCAACACCTTCCACAATTGTATCTAGTTTGTTGTGATCTCCTGTAAATATACCCATTATAATATATGCTTATACAAAATACTGTTTTCTGAATGTTTTTATCAATTTTTTTTATTAATTTTTTTGGTACTAGTGGCCCTGCTACTCCTTCAACACCTTCCACAATTGTACCTAATTTGCCATGATCTCCTGTAAATATACCCATTATAATATATGCTTATACAAAATTTGTTTTCGGTACGATAAAGGTTAAAACAGCATAATTCAAGTGCAGAGAAGCGAAACAACGTTTTGAGTGAGATGAACCTGAAATGAGCGTCATTTGTTGCAAAAGCGGAGGAAATTTTTTGCCTTGCGATAAAGCTTAAAAAGCTTAATTCAGCAGAAGCATTAAGGCTAGTTAAACCATGTGAACTACTTTGTGCATTTTAACTGTCTTGGCTACTTTGACTATTTAACGAGTTTAAACAATTTAGCTTGATTGTGCGGTTTGTGCAGTTGACCCTATCGAGCAAAGTTATTCATTTTGTCCAGTTGAACCAATTAACCCGGTCTGAGCATTTGAACCACATCAACCATTTCAGATAGATGGTGCAATTTGTGCACTTTTACTCTTTCCGCTACTTTGATTATCTTAATTAGTTAAACCGATTAAGCTAGATAGTGCAGTTTACGCAATGGAAACATTTAAACTAGTTATACACAGTTTGACCATTTGAACTACTTCAACCCATTAGAAAAGATTTTGCAACCCGTGCAGTTTGACTGGCTTGGCTTGGCTTGGCTTGGCTTGGCTTGGCTTGGCTTGGCTTGTCTGACCGTCACTTTAACCAGTTGGATAGATGGTGCAATTTTTTTCAGACGACCTCAGTTTGACTGAAACCAGGTTAACCATTTCAACTAGATTGTCCAGGTTGTGAAGTTGAATTGATTAGGCTAGTTATCCATTGTTTTTCAATTGAAGCAAAACGTATTTAACCACGTCACATACTTCGACCAATTAAGCTGGATTGTGTAGCTTGTGCAGTTGATCCAATTAAGCTAAGCATTTTGTCCGGCTAAAGCCTTTAAGCTAGTTTGACCATATGAACCACTTCCACCAATTACGATGGATTGTCCAATTTGTGCAATTCAACTGTTGTCGCTCGATGGACATTTAACCTTTTGAACCCTAAAGCTACGTCAACTGGTTAGACTGGTTCAAATGGTCCATGAAGCTTAACTTGTTTAAGTGGACAAAATGCATAACTATGCACAACAGTTCAAGCTTGATTGACCAATAGAACTAGTCTAAACTGTTGACGTAGGTTGTGTTAATTGTGCAAAAAAGCAGTAAACCTGCAAAAACCGCAAAATCTCGCTTCACTGGTTAGACTTGTTCAAATGGTCAAACCACCTAAAATTGTTGCAGGGACAAAATGCATACCCAACTTAACAGCTTCAACTGCACAAACTTTTCAATCAAGCTCAACTGTTTGACCTGGCTAGATAATCAAACTAGCAAAACAGCAAAACTGCAGAAATAACACAATCTGTATTGAATTGTTTAAGTAGTCATGGTCAAACTAGCTAAAAACATTGAACTGAACAAAATGCATAACTAGGTTGAATGGTTAAACTGCACAACCTCCCTTAATAAGTTCAGCTAGTTAAAATGGTCAAACTAGCTTAATCGGTTAAAGGGCTTCGTTTATTTCACTGGTTTAAATAGTCAAACTAGCGAAAACCGTCAAGTCGCTCAAATTTTTACAAGCAATCTTAATTGGTTAAGGCCGTTAAATGACACTAGCCTTAATGCTTTAACTGCACAAAATTCACAACCAGATTTAACAATTCAATTGAACAAGATGCATAACTGGGTCAAATGATTCAACAGCACTATCTGTGCAATGTAGCTTAATTGAATCCAGTAGTCCAAATGGTCAAACGGGGCAAATTGATTCAAGTGGTCAAATAGTCAAACAAGGGAACACAGTTAAAATGCGCAAATTGGACAAACTATCTTCATTGGTTCAAGCAGTATAAATGGTCAAACTAGCTTGGGGATAGGGTTTAATCGGACAAAAAGCATAACTACCATAAATAGTTTAACTGGTTAAAAAGTCAAACTAGCGAATACAGTTGAACTGAAGAAAGTTATAAAACGCGGAGAAAGTTCAACTGCGCAAAACGCAGAAAGTACGTGAGTTGGCTCAATTGGCTGTTTAGAGCTTTATGTAATGGAAAAAAACAACGGTTTCGCCCTTTTTTTGCTAAATTATCCTGTTTTTTTAACCTTATCGCATTAAAACATTTTATCGTACTTACTTAAAGTCTTTATTCCATCATAAGATAAAACTACATATCTTATGTTACAATGAATTGAAAAAACTACAGAAATCTACATACATATTATGAATTAAAAAGTATATCATTACAATAAATGGAGCTTAAATATCAACCTGTTTACAAATGTGTTCATAAAGCGCTGTGTATTAATTTTCGGGCGCGCGCAGCCTTTTTTCCTGAGATTGTGTAGATATGTCTTTTGGACAGGAATGATATCTTTCAGGGGGTGGCAATCCGTTGATTTTAGTTTCTTCAAAATGTTTCTGTCTTGTTTGTTTAAAAGGTTCTTGATAAAAACTGGAAATGAGATAAAACCGCGTTTATGACATCGGTCTAAAAAATTTTGTACAACCGTAAGATCGGACTCAGATACCCCATAGACTGAAAGTGCATAGCTAAAATTAGCCAAAACAATCGATATAAAAAGATGATCAATCTCTGCCTGAGAGTAATGTCCCTTTCTCAATGTTCGTAGGACGTGTAAACACTTGTTTGCTTTGACAAGCTTAGTTCTTACATGCTCATCAAATTTTCCATCACTCTGTAAAGTTACTCCTAGTAAAACGAAGCTATTACATTGGGGAATATTATTAATTGGAGAGTAGAGTACATTATGATTTTTCTTTCTAACAACCAGCTCTTTACATTTGCAAGGGTTGCAGACCATTCTATTGTCTTTACACCATGTTAAGAACTGTCCTACTAAGTCGGCAGACGGGTCACTATTCCTAGTGATAGGCGAAAGAATAGTGGAATCATCGGCATATTTAAAAAGCACAGGGCAACCATTAAAAAAAATCTCCAAATCGTTCAAAAATATATTAAAAAGATACGGTCCGCTTACACTACCTTGTGTGGTTCCTCTATTGACAAGTTTCCACTGTCCTAAAAAATTATAACTAACAACACGTTGTTGTCTTGCATAGAGGAAACTATGATACCAATTGATAATGTACGGATTTAGAGGTAGCTGTTTCAGTTTGGCAGACAAAATAGCATGGTTCACAAAATCGAAAGCCTTACTGAAGTCCATGGTAAAAATTCGCACTGCGCTATAGTCACTACTATCTAAATACTTGTATGTCTGGTGCTGGATAGCGAGCAAGGCATTTGTGCAACTACCCGCCTGTCTATATGCAAATTGGGTGTGGCTCAGGTTGCTCTCAATGACTGACTGTGCTTGTGTACGATACACGACCTTCTCAAACAACCGGGCAATAACGGGAGTAACATTAATACCACGGTAGTCTGAGTCCTCTATAGGCATGTTCACTTTGGGGAGAGGATTAACATTTGCCCTTTTCCAGGAGTCTGGCCATGTATGAGTAGACAGCGACAGATTCCAAACGTGAGTGACGATTGGTGTGGGTAGCTCAGCACAGTCTTTCCAGATCCAGTACGGGAGGTCGTCTGGTCCCGTTGCGGTTTTCTTTACATGAACTAAGGTATTCCAGACACACCGCTCAGATATTTTCGGGGGCTTTACACTGTCCGGGATATCCATATCACTAGGTCTAACGTAAGTGTCATCATAGCACAGGTTGGCGAAGTAGTCGTTCAGACGAACTAGAGAGTTCTTGTCCAAATTTATCAACGATGACCTGCGACGCTGCGATAGGGCGTCCACGCCCTTCCACCACTCACCGCTACCAATGGCAGCCAGTTTTCTTCTGTTCTCGGTTATCAGCTCAGAAATGCGCTTATTAAATAAAGACAGGCGTTCCTTATTCTTTAAAGATATATGGGACTTAGTCCTCAGCATACACTTGACTAATGGGGACATCCAAACTGGGTCACGCGATGACATGCGTACAGATTTTTGCGGCATAAACTTATTCATCACTGCACGAATCTTTACCTCAAGCACCTCGACCGCCTTGTTTATGTCCACCTCATTGAGGACGTCACTCCAGTCCAGCGCAGTGAGTGCCATATAAAATGACTGTTTCCGATGTTCCCTACAGTCCCGCACAAGAACTTTGCGGCGCATAGGTTTAAGCTTTAATCCCGCCGGTAAAACAAAGCCTTCATGGTCTGTCTTAATAAGCATATGTATGGAATATGCTTGACCGAACAGATCCGCTCGGTTGGTCATACAGTTATCCAAGCACGCGTTACCCCGCGTGGGAAAATCAACCACGAAATCCCAGCCAGACAAAGCCTTAAATTCTTGCATATCCAAACGATTTACATCGCCACCACAGACAATAGCCGCTTCTGGGTGTTTGTTCAACACAAGGTCCACAAAAGATATTATATAATTAATTAAGTCGAGATCCCGGTAGCTATGCTTGGGAGGATTATACAGGCCGCAAATTAGCATAATGTGATCGGACGGCAACTGCACTGTTAAAGCAATAAATTCATATAAATTGGACCGATAGACATCCAAGACTTTAAGACTGTCTCTCACATAGACCGCAACACCCCCTTTTTTTCTTTTGTCCAAGTCTGCCCAACCTCTGTCCCGCCTGAACACATTGTAATTTGGGATATTCACCACGGCGTCCGGCATATTAGTGGAAAGATGAGTTTCACTGACAATACACACATCAATATCCTGAGATCTCAGGTCAGCCTCAAGCGCCACAGGTGCTCGTACACGACTTTTTGTTTTCGACAAACCACAAATGTTCGTAAACAAACATTTTGGGACAGCGAAACCCTTTGATTTAGAGGTGGATGTTTTGTCGGTTGTGTTGACACGCGGAATGTTAATTAAGTTACTCCGATCCACTTTCCGACCTTCAGCCTCGATGAAACGGCGGCCTTGCATCACCGGGATTTTCTTGGTTGAGATGGATCGTGAGATTCGAGCACTATGTTGCCCACGGTATCTCAGAATGCCGAGTGACTTGAACTGAGATAGAACGGCCGGAGATGGCTTGAAAGCTTTGTTTCGGAGAGACAAGAGTTCAGAGCATTTCAAAGACGCTGGCTTAGTTCGCATTAACATCGGGTAGTTCTTATTAACTCCTCCGAAACTCCGGTC
This sequence comes from Pocillopora damicornis, assembly GCF_964200805.1. Taxonomy (NCBI): domain Eukaryota; kingdom Metazoa; phylum Cnidaria; class Anthozoa; order Scleractinia; family Pocilloporidae; genus Pocillopora; species Pocillopora damicornis. The sequence goes on along the minus strand of NC_142674.1, from coordinate 9,292,991 downwards.
TATCTCTGGACCCGGTTGTGACTCTACGTCCATATCTATAGTGATATCTAGCGTGATATATTTCTCCGGTACTGCAAGCAAGGTTAGACCATGGACGCCCCACAACACCACCGGCCGGCGAACTCTAAATTTAGGAGTAGTAAACTTGGATAAAATATGTTTGAAAAGCCAAGGACTTTCAGCCCCCCCACAGCGACAATTGTAGCATTCTTGGGCAAAAAGAATGAATGAAGTACTGATAAACGGTTTCCGCATATCAGCAGCTAATTGAGCTTATCTTACTTTTATCTTACTAAAAAGAACGTGTTTGCTTTCTGTGTAATAAAGCTAAAAAAAATAGCGAAACTCGGCGGCTAACAACAGAACAAACGTTTTGAGCGAGATAAAGCTGAAATGAATGTAACTAGCTACAAGCAGGCAGAAAACCTCTTTCGGTGTAATAAAAGTAGGGCCAGCTAAATTCAACGGCAACTAAGCGAAAAATCCTTTCCGCGTGATAGAGCCGAAAGGAGCGTTATTAAGCACCAAAAAAAAAAAAAAACAGGCGAAAACCTTTTTCAAGTGCAGAAAAGCTGAAAATAGGGTAGTAAAGAACCAAAACAGCTTAAAACAGCGCGATTAGCTCCAAACAGGCAAAAACCGTTTCCAGTGCGAAAAAGCTGAACACAGCGCAATGTAGCGCCACAACAGCAAAAAAACGTTCTTATGAGTGAGATATAGCGAGAGGCAGCGTGATAAGCTGCAAACGGGCGAAAACCCTTTATGCAGTGCAGAAAGGCTGAGAACAGTGTAATTTGGACCCAAAAGAGCAAAAGCGTTCTTTTTTGAGCGACGTATAGCTAGAACCAGGGTGATAAGCTGTAAACAGGTTAAAAAAAAACCTTTATGCATTGCAAAAAAGCTGAAAAGGGTATAAGCGAACATGCACAAAGAGGGTTTTCGGTACGATTAAGCGAAAAAGGGCCTAATTTAGCAGCACAGAAGCAAAAAAAAAAGTTGTTATGATTGAGATATAGCTTAAAACAGCGTAATGAGCTGGAAACAGGCGACAGTCTTCATGCAGTTGGAAAAAAAACAAAATTTAAAACGGCGTAATTTTGAACCGAAACAGCAAAAACGTTTTTTGTTTTGAGTGAGATTTAGCTAAAATCAGTCAATTGTCTGCAAAAAGGCCAGAACACCGGTTTTGGTTCAAGGAAGAAAAAAAAGTGCGTAAATCCAGGAAACCAGCACAAAAAAGGTTCTAGGTGCAATACAGCTGAAATACAGCGGCGAAAAAGCAAAAATTTTCTTTTGAGTGAGATATAGTTGGAATCAATGGGGAAAGCTTCAAATAGGCGAAAACCGTTTCCAGTGCGAAAAAGCTGAACACAGCGCAATTTAGCACCACAACAACAAAAACATTTTTTTGCGTGAAACATAGCTGGAATCAGCGTGATTAGCTGAAAACAGGCCAGAACCTTTATGCCGTGAAAAAAGTCTTGTAAGAGTGTAATTTGGACCCAAAAGAGCAAAAAAACGTTCTTTTGATTGAGGTCTAGCTAGAATCAGCGTGACTAGCTTCAAAAAGGCTAAATTTTTTATTCAGTGCAAAAAAATTTGGAAAAAGCGAAATTTACTAACAAAACAGTAGAAACATTGTGTGCCAAAATTAGGCTTGTGGACGTCTCAGTGTGGAAAGAGCGTCCCTCCAATGACAAAATCAAAGGCGGTCTAGATGTCCAGTAGCCTCTCTCCATTGTCCTTCATGGTGCCACATGCTTCTCTCCCCATGGCCCTTTCGTAGTTCCTGTTGTCATTTCCAACATTTGCCTCGAGATCTCCCATCAAAATCTTCATCGCACGACGCGGTGTGTTCTCCAGTTCTGATTCAAGCTCTTCGTTGTCTTACTTACTGTCGTTTGTTGGTGTGTAACACTGGATGATAGTTGTGTTGATGTGTCTCCCTTTGAATCTCACTTTTAGGAGCCTGCTTTTGATTGGCTTCCACTCCAGCAGGCACTCCTCGAGATCTTTCTTGCGGATGATGGCTGGTCCTTTATGGCGCTGGTGATCTCTTCCGGAATATAGAATTGCCTCTCCTGTGATGGTTTTGTGACTGCCAGAACGTGTCCCTTTGCTCTCACTGATTCAAAGGACTTGTAGGTTGTAGCGTCTCATCTCAGTCGTGGCTTGTGCCAGCTTTCCTGTCTCGTGCATAGCTTTTACATTCCAGAATCCAATGCCGGTCTTGCATTTGGCACTCAAGACTTCCATCTTCCTGTCAGCGGCTTCCTTTCGGCTTTAACCACGGTCATTCATAAGAGTATCTTTGGATGACTCTAAAAGCCCGTCTTGCCCGGTAGTGTGGATTTTCTTTATTGTCGTTTCCGTAACATGGGAGTTTTATGGGACAAAGTTGTTAGCCCTCTGCCCAACCCCCTATCCTGGAGGACCAGAGGATTGCGTTTCGTTGGACCTCTACCCTCGGACCTTTCCTGCTTAGGTGGCCCTACCAGGAGACGAAGCTCCTGCCGGCATAGCTCTGTCAAAGGCACCAAAGGCACTCAAGCCCGCCGACCACGACAAGGTGGCGATCTTTCAGGGACGTGATAGCATATGGATTCCAGGAAATGATAAATATGACATGAAAAAACCAGCCTTGAATAATGGCACAATAATAACAAGACAGATATCTGGTGAGTATGCGTTTAAAGCCCCAAGCACTATAGTACTATCCTAACTAGTTAAACCACTTGGGATAGACTGTGCGGTTTGCGCAATGGAATTATTAGTCAGCTTAAATGCTTCAACTGCTTAATTAGTCAAGTAAGCAAACACAAATAAACTGTACAAATTGGAAAAGTTATTTTAATTAGTGAAAGTAAATCACATGGTAAAAGAAGCCTAAACGGTTCGATTGGACAAAATCCATAATTAGCTTAATTGGTATTAACTGCACAATCTGAACAATTGAGCTGAAATGGTTCAAATGGTTTAACAGTAAAAGGTCAACCAAGAAAAGTTGCACGATCTGTCTCAACCGGTTGGAGTACTTTTAATGGTCAAATTAGCTTCAATCAATGAACGGTGCAAACTGCGCGATCTAGCTTAGTTTCTTGAAGTATTTAAAACAATCAAAGTATTTTCATTGATTCGACTTGTAAAATAGTCAAACCAGTAAACAAAGTCAAACTGCACAGATTGCAGCATCTTTCTCAATTGGTTCAAGTAGTTGAAATGGTCCAACTGCACAAAATGCATAACTAGCCGAAATGGTTCCATCGCACAAACTGCACAATCTACCTTTAGTGGTTTGACTATTTAAGATGGAAGCATTACACTTAGGGCCTTTTAAGCACATTCACCAGATATCAGGTATTCTTTGTTATTGTTGCGCAGTAATTTTGCGCCGGCCTTTTTTTATTACTTTTTTATTTTTTATAATCCTTAGTATTTACTGGAATCCGACTGTCTTACCGAGATTGACCATTCGACGGGTTGAGTCATTTTAAGATAGCGTCTGGCCATTTGAAAAAGCTTTATCAATCAAGATAGATTGTGCAATTTGTGAAAATTGTGCAGTTAGTGTCTTAGCTACCTTGACTATTGAAGCGTGATCGTGCAGTTCCTGCAGTTGATCCTATTAAGCTACTTATGCATCTTCTTTGCGTGTAAATCAATGAATCGAGTGTGACCATTTGAACTACATGGACCATTTGACATAGATAGTGCAAATGGTGCACTCTCCCTGTTTTTGCTAGGTTGATTATTTCAAAATTTTAACCAGTTAAACTAGATTGAGGAGTCTGTGCGGTCGAACCTATAAAGCTCGCAATGCATTTTGTCCCCTTCAACAGTTTAAGCTAGTTTGAACATTTGAACTTATTCAACCAGTCGAGATAAACTGTGCAATTTGTGCAGTTTTACTGTTTTGGATAGTTTAATTAACTAGTAAAAAACTTTGATATAGTCAAGTCGGCGAAGATAGCTAAATACACAAATTCAACAATGCTATCTCCGTTGGTTGTAGGGGTTCAAATGATCAAACTAGCCAAGAAAAGGTCAACCGGACAAAATGCATAAGAAGGTTAAATAGTTCAAACGGTAAAATAGTGAAACTATTGCAAACAGCAGAACTGCACAGTCTACAGAATCTTTGTCAACTGGTTAGAGAGCTTCAAATGGTCAATCTAAGTCGCCTTAATGTCGCCTTAATGGCTCAACGGGCTAAATGTCATTAGGGCAATAACAGTTAAACTGCACAAATCGCACAATCTATCTATTTGGTCGAAGTAGTTAACATGGTGAAACTATCTTCAAGGCTTTGAGGATCAACAGTCCAAACTTCACAATCTGACTTAAGTGGTCGAAGTAGTTTATATGGTTTAACTACCTTCAGTGCTTCAACTGAAGAAAATTACTATAGTATTCAGGTCAACCGCACAATTTCAACAATCTAGCTCAAATACTTCATTTGGTTTAAAAGTCAAACTAAAGTCACCTGAGGAAAATCGCACAATCTATCTCAATTGGTTAAATTAACTTCGAGGAATAAGCCACAGAAACTGCAGAATCTAGCTGAACTAAGTGAAGTAGCTAAAATAGTCAAACTATTTTAATTGATTCGACTGGCTAAATAGTCAAAACCAGCCAAGATACTTACATAAATTGGTTTTTTGCCCCTTTCCAGCTAATTGACTGATTTTAGCTTGATCTCACTGAAAAGAACGTTTTTGTTGTTTTCTTGCGAAATTGTGCTTTATTCAATACTCTTTTTTTTTTTTGCACTGAATGACGATCTTCCCTGTCTGCAGCTAATCACGCTGATTTAGTCACATCTCCCTCAAAAGAACGTTTCTGCTGTTTTGGTGCTAAATTAGGCTTTTTTCAGATGTTGATATTAAGAGATCCTCGCAGCTAAGAACACTACTGATACCGGTGCAGCGCCCTACCCACTGAGCTAACAGGCCAACTTGGAGATGGTCAATGTGTTGGGTCCAAATAAACCATCCAAGTAATGAATGACGATTTTAGATATGTGAAGTTCATATATTTGCACTGCGGTAAAGAGATGATATTAGGAGATCGTCCCAGCTGAGAACTCTATTGAAACGAGCAGTTGATAATAGGACCTGAAAAAAGTTGGCTTGTTACCTCAGTTGGCAGAGCCCTGCACCGCTTCAACTCCTGTACGGGCCTGAATTTTCCATAGATCCTATTATCAACTACTCGTTTCAGTACTGTTCTTAGCTGCGTGGATGTCTTAATATCATCTCTTCACAGCAGTGCAAACATATGAACTTCATATATCTAAAATCATCTCTATTTTCAGCTCTTTCGCACTCGCAAAAGGTTTTCGCCTGTTTGCAGCTACTCCTTGGTCTTTCTGCAGATAATCAGTATGATTCCAACTTTATCTCACTCCAAAGAATGTTTTTGTCGTTTTGTTTCTAAATTGAGCTGTTGTTAGGTTTTTTTGCATCGAAAAAGGTCTTCGCCTGTTTGCGGATTTATCACGCAAATTCTAGCTGTTTCTCACTGAAATGAAAGTTCTTTCTTGTTTTAGTCCAAAACTGCAATGTCCTCACCTTTTTTCGCACTGGAAACGGTTTTCAGCTGTTCGAGGCTAATCACGTTCTGTTAACCTTAATCTAAACCACAACAATATTTTAACTTTTCACTGGTAATTTACGCTCTTTTCAGCTCTATCGCACTGGAAACGCTTTTTTTGCTTCTTGGCTGTTGTTATGCAGTTTTTACCTTCCTTGAACAAAAACTGCCTTCCTGGCCTCTTTTCAATCTGACTAAAAAGAAGGTTTTTGCTGATTTGTTGCTAAATTACACTGTTTTCAGCTTTTTTGCACTGCATAGAGGCTTTGGTCTTTTTCCAGGTAATCACGATGATTCTCACTTTATCTCACTCCAAAGAATGTTTTTGTTGTTTTGTTGCTAAATTACGCTCTTCTCACGTTTTTCTGCACCAAAAGAGGTCTTGGCCGGTTTGCAGCTTAACCACGCTAATTCTAGCTGTTTGCCACTCAAATAAAAGTTTTTTCCTGTTTTAGTCCAAAACTGCAATGTCCTCACCTTTTTTCGCACTGGAAATTGTTTTCAGCTGTTCGAAGCGAATCACGTTGTTTTAACTTACATCTAAACCACAACAACATTTTTGCTTTACGCTCGTAATTTTCGCTCTTTTCAGCTCTATCTCTGCAGTGCAAAAAAGCTGAAAACAGCGTAATTTAGCAACTTAAGAGCAAAAACGTTCTTTTTAGTCACATTGAGCTAAAATCAGTCAATTGGCCCGGAAAACGCCAGGAAAGCAGTTTTCGTTCAAAGAAAGTAAAAACTGGATAAGAACAGCAAACAAGCATCCAAAAGGTTTTGGGTACGATTAAGCTGAAAACAGTGTAAATTACCAGCAAAAAGCAAAAATATTGTTGTGCTTCAGTTTTAAGTTAGCAGAACGTGATTAGCTTCGAACAGCCGAAAACCGTTTTCATTGCGAAAAAAGGGGAGGACATTGCAATTCTGGACTAAAACAGGAAAACACTTTTATTAGAGTGAGAAACAGCTAGAGTTAGCGTGATATAGCTGCAAACAGGCAAAGACCTTTTTCGGTGAAAAAAGAAACTAAGAACACCATAATTTAGCAACAAAACCACAAAGACATTCTTTGGAGTGAGAGCAAGTTAAATCATCGTGATTACCTGCAAAGAGACCAAAACCTCTCTCCAGTGCAAAAAAGCTGAAAACAGCGTGATTTAGCAACAAAATAGAAAAAACTTTCTTTTTAGTCAGATTGAGCTAAAATCAGTCACTTGCCCCAAAAAAGGCCAGAAAAGTAGTTTCTTTTCAAGAAAAGTAGAAACTGCATAACAACAGCAAACGAGCACAAAAAGGGTTTTGGGTGCGATAGAGCTGAAAAGAGCGTAAATTACCAGCGTAAAGCAAAAATGTTGTTGTGGTTCAGATTTAAGTTAAAGCAACGTAATTTGCCTCGAACAGCTGAAAACCGTTTCCAGTGCGAAAAAAGGTGAGGGCATTGCAGTTTTGAACTAAAACAGGGAAAAAACTTTAATTTGAGTGGCAAAAAGCTAGAATAAGCGTGATAAAGCAGCAAACAGGCGGAGACCTTTTTCGGTGCAAAAAAAACCTGACAACCCCGTAATTTAGCAACAAAACCACGAAAACATTCTTTAGAGTGAGAGAAAGTTAGAATCATCGTGATTACCTGCAAAAAAACCAAAATCTTTTTCCAGTGCAAAAAAGCTCAAAACAGCGTAATTTAGCAACAAAACAGCAAAAACGTTCTTTTTAGTCAGATTGAGCTAAAATCAGTCAATTGGCAACAAAAAAGCCAGGAAAGCAGTTTTTTTTCAATGAAGGTAAAATGTTTATAACAACAGCAAAGAAGCACAAAAAATGTTTGCAGTGCGATAGAGCTGAAAAGAACGTAAATTACCAGCGGAAAGCCAAAATGTTCTTGTGGTTCAGATTTAAGTTAACAGAACGTGATTAGCTTCGAACAGCCGAAAACCGTTTTCAGTGCGAAAAAAGGTGAGGACATTGCAGTTGTGGGCTAAAACAGGAAAGCACTTTCATTTGACTGAGAAACAGGTAAAGTTATCGTGATATAGCCCCAAACAGGCGAAGACCTTATTCGGTGCAAAGTAAACCTGACAACACCGTAATTTAGCAACAAAACCACAAAAACATTCTTTGCAGTGAGAGAACGTTAGAATCACCGTCATTACCTGCAAAGGGAGCAACACCGCTCTGCAGTGCAAAAAAGCTGAAAACAGCGTAGTTTAGCAACAAAACAGCAAAACGTTCTTTTAAGTCAGATCGAGCTAAAATCAGTCACTTGGCCCAAAAAAGACCAGAAAAGCAGTTTCTGTTCAAGAAAAGTAGAAACTGTATAACAACAGCAAACAAGCACAAAAAGGGTTTTGGGTGCGATAGAGCTGAAAAGAGCGTAAATAACCAGCGTAAAGCAAAAATGTTGTTGTGCTTCAGATTTAAGTTAAAACAACGTAATTCGCCTCCAACAGCTGAAAACCGTTTCCAGTGCGAAAAAAGGTGAGGACATTGCAGTTTTGGACTAAAACAGGAAAAAAACTTTTATTTGAGTGGCAAACAGCTAGAATAAGCGTGATAAAGCAGCAAACAGGCGGAGACCTTTTTCGGTGCAAAAAAAACCTGACAACCCCGTAATTTAGCAACAAAAACACAAAAACATTCTTTAGAGTGAGAGAAAGTTAGAATCATCGTGATTACCTGCAAAAAAACCAAAATCTTTTTCCAGTGCAAAAAAGCTCAAAACAGCGTAATTTAGCAACAAAACAGCAAAAACGTTCTTTTTAGTCAGATTGAGCTAAAATCAGTCAATTGGCAACAAAAAGGCCAGGAAAGCAGGTTTTGTTCAATGAAGGTAAAATGTTTATAACAACAGCAAAGAAGCACAAAAAATGTTTGCAGTGCGATAGAGCTGAAAAGAACGTAAATTACCAGCGGAAAGCCAAAATGTTCTTGTGGTTCAGATTTAAGTTAACAGAACGAGATTAGCTTCCAACAGCCGAAAACCGTTTTCAGTGCGAAAAAAGGTGAGGACATTGCAGTTGTGGGCTAAAACAGGAAAGCACTTTCATTTGACTGAGAAACAGGTAAAGTTATCGTGATATAGCCCCAAACAGGCGAAGACCTTATTCGGTGCAAAATAAACCTGACAACACCGTAATTTAGCAACAAAACCACAAAAACATTCTTTGCAGTGAGAGAACGTTAGAATCACCGTCATTACCTGCAAAGGGAGCAACACCTCTCTGCAGTGCAAAAAAGCTGAAAACAGCGTAGTTTAGCAACAAAACAGCAAAACGTTCTTTTAAGTCAGATCGAGCTAAAATCAGTCACTTGGCCCAAAAAAGACCAGAAAAGCAGTTTCTGTTCAAGAAAAGTAGAAACTGTATAACAACAGCAAACAAGCACAAAAAGGGTTTTGGGTGCGATAGAGCTGAAAAGAGCGTAAATAACCAGCGTAAAGCAAAAATGTTGTTGTGCTTCAGATTTAAGTTAAAACAACGTAATTCGCCTCCAACAGCTGAAAACCGTTTCCAGTGCGAAAAAAGGTGAGGACATTGCAGTTTTGGACTAAAACAGGAAAAAAACTTTTATTTGAGTGGCAAACAGCTAGAATAAGCGTGATAAAGCAGCAAACAGGCGAAGACCTTTTTCGGTGCAAAAAAAACCTGACAACCCCGTAATTTAGCAAGAAAACGACAAAAACATTCTTTGGAGTGAGATAAAGTTACAATTATTCTGATTACCTGTAAGAACACCAAAACCTGTCTCCAGTACAAAAAAGCTGAAAAGAGCGTAATTTAGCAACTAAAGAGGAAAAACGTTCTTTTTAGTCACATTGAGCTAAAGTCAATCAATTGGCCCCAAAAAAGGCCAGGAGAGCAGTTTTCGTTGAAAGAAGGAAAAAACTGGATAAGAACAGCGTAAAGCAAAAATGTTGTTGTGCTTCAGATTTAAGTTAAAACAACGTAATTGGCCTCGAACAGATGAAAACCGTTTCCAGTGGATAAAAAAGGGGAGGACATTGCCGTTTTGGACTAAAACAGAAAAAAACTTTTATTTGAGTGGCAAAAAGCTAGAATTAGCGTGGTTAAGCTGCAAACCGGCCAAGACCTCTTTTGGTGCTACAAAAACCTTAAAACAGCGTAATTTAGCAACAAAATAGAAAAAAATTTCTTTTTAGTCAGATTGAGCTAAAATCAGTCACTCGGCCCAAAAAAGGCCTGAAAAGTAGTTTCTTTTCAAGAAAAGTAGAAACTGCATAACAACAGCAAACAAGCACAAAAAGGGTTTTGGGTGCGATAGAGCTGAAAAGAGCGTAAATTACCAGCGTAAAGCAAAAATGTTGTTGTGCTTCAGATTTAAGTTAAAGCAACGTAATTTGCCTCGAACAGCTGAAAACCGTTTCCAGTGCGAAAAAAGGTGAGGGCATCGCAGTTTTGGACTAAAAAAAGAAAAAAACTTTAATTTGAGTGGCAAACAGCTAGAATTAGCGTGATATAGCCGCAAACAGGCGAAGACCTTTTTTGGTGCAAAAAAACCTAACAACCCCGTAATTTAGCAACAAAACAACGAAAACATTCTTTAGAGTGACAGAAAGTTAGAATCATCGTGATTACCTGCAAAAAAACCAAAATCTTTCTCCAGTGCAAAAAAGCTTAAAACACCGTAATTTAGCAACAAAACAGCAAAAACGTTCTTTTTAGTCAGATTGAGCTAAAATCAGTCAATTGGCAACAAAAAGGCCACGAAAGCAGTTTTTGTTCAATGAAGGTAAAATGTTTATAACAACAGCGAAGAAGCACAAGAAATGTTTGCAGTGCGATAGAGCTGAAAAGAACGTAAATTACCAGCGGAAAGCCAAAATGTTCTTGTGGTTCAGATTTAAGTTAACAGAACGTGATTAGCTTCGAACAGCCGAAAACCGTTTTCAGTTCGAAAAAGGGTGAGGACATTGCAGTTGTGGACTAAAACAGGAAAACACTTTCATTTGACTGAGAAACAGGTAAAGGTATCGTGATATAGCCCCAAACAGGCGAAGACCTTATTCGGTGCAAAATAAACCTGACAACACCGTAATTTAGCAACAAAACCACAAAAACATTCTTTGGAGTGAGAGAACGTTAGAATCACCGTCATTACCTGCAAAGGGAGCAACACCTCTCTGCAGTGCAAAAAAGCTGAAAACAGCGTAGTTTAGCAACAAAACAGCAAAACGTTCTTTTAAGTCAGATCGAGCTAAGATCAGTCACTTGGCCCAAAAAAGACCAGAAAAGCAGTTTCTGTTCAAGAAAAGTAGAAACTGTATAACAACAGCAAACAAGCACAAAAAGGGTTTTGGGTGCGATAGAGCTGAAAAGAGCGTAAATAACCAGCGTAAAGCAAAAATGTTGTTGTGCTTCAGATTTAAGTTAAAACAACGTAATTCGCCTCCAACAGCTGAAAACCGTTTCCAGTGCGAAAAAAGGTGAGGACATTGCAGTTTTGGACTAAAACAGGAAAAAAACTTTTATTTGAGTGGCAAACAGCTAGAATAAGCGTGATAAAGCAGCAAACAGGCGAAGACCTTTTTCGGTGCAAAAAAAACCTGACAACCCCGTAATTTAGCATGAAAACGACAAAAACATTCTTTGTAGTGAGATAAAGTTACAATTATTCTGATTACCTGTAAGAACACCAAAACCTGTCTCCAGTACAAAAAAGCTGAAAAGAGCGTAATTTAGCAACTAAAGAGGAAAAACGTTCTTTTTAGTCACATTGAGCTAAAGTCAGTCAATTGGCCCCAAAAAAGGCCAGGAGAGCAGTTTTCGTTCAAAGAAAGAAAAAACTGGATAAGAACAGCGTAGAGCAAAAATGTTGTTGTGCTTCAGATTTAAGTTAAAACAACGTAATTGGCCTCGAACAGATGAAAACCGTGGAAAAACAGTGGAAAAAAAAGGTGAGGACATTGCCGTTTTGGACTAAAACAGGAAAAAACTTTTATTGGAGTGGCAAACAGCTAGAATTAGCGTGATAAAGCCGCAAACAGGCGCAGACCTTTTTCGGTGCAAAAAAACCTGACAAAACATTCTTTGGAGTGAGATAAAGTTACAATCATTCTGATTACCTGCAAGAAGACCAAAACCTCTCTCCAGTGCAAAAAAGCTGAAAACAGCGTAATTTAGCAACTAATGGGCAAAAACGTTCTTTTTAGTCACATTGAGGTAAACTCAGTTAATTAGCTCGAAAAAGGCCAGGAAAGCAGTTTTCGTTCAAGGAAAGTAAAAACTGGATAAGAACAGCATACAAGCACACAAAAGGTTTTTGGGTGCGATTAAGCTGAAAAGAGTGTAAATTACCAGCAAAAAGCAAAAATGTTGTTGTGGTTCAGATGTAAGTTAAAACAACGTCATTGGCTTCAAACAGCTGAAAACCGTTTCCAGTGTAAAAAAAAGGTGAGGACATTGCAATTTTTGATTAAAGCAGGAAAACAGTTTAATTGGAGTGAGAAACAGTTAGAGTTGGCATGATATAGCCGCAAACAGGCGAAGACCTTTTTCGGTGCAAAAAAAACCTGACAACACCGTAAGTTAGCAACAAAACCACAAAAACATTCTTTGGAGTGAGAGAAAGTTAGAATCATCGTGATTACCTGCAAAAAGATCAAAGCCTCTCCAGTGCAAAAAAGCTGAAAACAGCGTAATTTAGCAACAAAACAGCAAAAACCTTCTTTTTAGTCAGATTGAGCTAAAATCAGTCAATTGACCACAAAAAGGCGAGGAAAGCAGTTTTTTTTCAAGGAAAGTAAAAACTGCATAACAACAAGCAAGAAGCACAAAAGGGGTTTGCAGTGCGATGGAGCTGAAAAGAACGTAAATTAGCAGCGAAAAGCTAAAATGTTGTTGTGGTTCAGATTTAAGTAAACAGAACGTGACTAGCTTCGAACAGCTGAAAACCGTTTCCAGTGCAAAAAAAGGTAAGGACATTGCGATTTTCGACTAAAACAGGTGAACACTTTCATTTGAATGACAAACAGCTAGAATTAGCGTGATAAGCTGCAAACAGGCGAAGACCTTTTTCGGTGCAAAAAAACCTGACAAGAGCGTAATTTAGCAACAAAACAACAAAAACATTCTTTGGAGTGAGATAAAGTGAGAATCATCGTGATTACCTGGAAAAAGACCAAAGCCTCTATGCAGTGCAAAAAAGCTGAAAACAGCGTAATTTAGCAACAAATTAGCAAAAACGTTCGTTTTAGTCGGATTGAGCTAAGATCAGTCACTTGGCGAAGGCCAGGAAAGCAGTTTTTGTTCAAGAAAAGTAAAAACTGCATAACAAGAGCAAACAAGCACAAAAATGGTTTTGGGTGCGATAGAGCTGAAAAAAGCGTAAATTACCAGCGTAAAGCAAAAATGTTGTTGTGATTCAGATTTAAGTTAACAGAACGTGATTAGCCTCGAACAGCTGAAAACCGTTTCCAGTGCGAAAAAAGGTGATGACATTGCAGTCTTGGACTAAAACAGGAAAGAACTTTCATTTCAGTGAGAAACAGCTAGAATTTGCGTGATAAATCCGCAAACAGGCGAAGACCTTTTTCGATGCAAAAAAACCTAACAACAGCTCAATTTAGAAACAAAACGACAAAAACATTCTTTGGAGTGAGATAAAGTTAGAATCATACTGATTATCTGCAGAAAGACCAAGGAGTAGCTGCAAACAGGAGAAGACCTTTGGCGAGTGCGAAAGAGCTGAAAATAGAGATGATTTTAGATATATGAAGTTCATATATTTGCACTGCTGTGAAGAGATGATATTAAGAGATCCACACAGCTAAGAACAGTACTGAAATGAGTAGTTGATAATAGGATCTATGAAAAATTCCGGCCCGTACAGTAGTTGAAGCGGTGCAGGGCTCTGCCAACTGAGGTAACAAGCCAACTTTTTTCAGGTCCTATTATCAACTGCTCGTTTCAATAGTGTTCTCAGCTGCGACGATCTCCTAATATCATCTCTTTACCGCAGTGCAAGTATATGAACTTCACATATCTAAAATCGTCATTCATTACTTGGATGGTTTATTTGGACCCAACACATTGACCATCTCCAAGTTGGCTTGTTAGCTCAGTTGGTAGAGCGCTACACCGGTATCAGTAGTGTTCTTAGCTGCGAGGATCTCTTAATAACATCATCTGAAAAGAGCCTAATTTTGCTCCAAAACAGCAGAAACCTTCTTTTGAGGGAGATGTGGCTAAATCAGCGTGATTAGCTGCAAACAGGGAAGATCGTCATTCAGTGCAAAAAAAAAGGAGTATTGAATAAAGCACAATTTCGCAAGAAAACAACAAAAACGTTCTTTTCAGTGAGATCAAGCTAAAATCAGTCAATTAGCTGGAAAGGGGCAGAAAACCAGTTTATGTAAGTGTCTTGGCTGGTTTGACTATTTAGCCAGTCGAATCAATTAAAATAGTTTGACTATTTTAGCTACTTCACTCAGTTCAGCTAGATTCTGAATGTCAGAAACATCAGAACACCGGTTTTGGTTCAAGGAAGAAAAAAAAGTGCGTAAATCCAGGAAACCAGCACAAAAAAGGTTCTAGGTGCAATACAGCTAAAATACAGCGGCGAAAAAGCAAAAATTTTCTTTTGAGTGAGATATAGTTGGAATCAATGGGGAAAGCTTCAAATAGGCGAAAACCGTTTCCAGTGCGAAAAAGCTGAACACAGCGCAATTTAGCACCACAACAACAAAAACATTTTTTTGCGTGAAATATAGCTGGAATCAGCGTGATTAGCTGAAAACAGGCCAGAACCTTTATGCCGTGAAAAAAGTCTTGTAAGAGTGTAATTTGGACCCAAAAGAGCAAAAAACGTTCTTTTGATTGAGGTATAGCTAGAATCAGCGTGACTAGCTTCAAAAAGGCTAAATTTTTTATTCAGTGCAAAAAAATTTGGAAAAAGCGAAATTTACTAACAAAACAGTAGAAACATTGTTTTAGGTGAGATCAAGCAAAAATCAGTCAATTTGCTGCAAACAGGCCAGAAGACCAAGTGTAACAACAGCAGACAGGCAAAAAATAGGGTTTTCGGTGCAAAAGAGCTGAAAAGAGCATAGTTTAGCACCACAGCAGGAAAAATGTTGTTATGAGTGAGATATAGCCTAAAAAAACCGCTATTAGCTGCAAGCAGATAAACATCTGAATTCAGCCTAATTTAGCAACAAAACAGCAAAAACGTTGTTTTCGGAAACATCAAGCTAAAATCGGTCAATTAGCCGCGAACAGGCTAGAAAACCACTTTTCATGCAAGGAAGGTAAGAACAGTGTAACAGCAACGAACAAGTATAGAGAGGGTTTTCAGTACGATAGAGCTGAAAAGAGCGTAATTTAGCATCACAGAGAGAAAAATGTTGTTATGAGTGAGATATAGCTTAAAACAGCGTCATTAGCTGCAAACAGGTGACACTCTTAATTCAGTACAAAAAAAAACTGAAAACAGGGTAATTTAGCAGCAAAACAGCAAAAACGTTGTTTTGAGTTGAGATCAAGCTAAAAACAGTCGATTATCTGCCAACAGGCTAGAACACCAGGTTTTAGTGCAAGGAAGATAACAGCAGCGTACATCCAGCAAACAAGCACAAAAAAGGGTTTTCAGTGCGGTAGAGCTGAAAAAAGCTTAACTTAGTAGCGAAAAAGCAAAAACATTCTTCTGAGTGAGATATCGCTAAAATCAGCGTGATTAGCTGCAAACAGGCGAAAAACCTTTTTCAGGTGCGAAAAAGCTGAATACTGCCTAATTTAGCAAGAAAAGAGTAAGAACGTTTTTTTGAGTGAGATAAAGGTTGAATAATCGGGATTAGCTGGAAACAGGCCACAAAACAAGTTTTTAGAGCGAGAAAGCTCTAAACACAGCATGACAACAGCAGAGAAGCCAAAAAACGCCTTTACGTTAGTTAAGAACAGCGTGATTAGGTGCAAAAAGGCAGAAAAGCTGTTTTCGGTGCAGCGTCAGAAACATGTTTCTGGTGGTATGAAGCTGAAAGCAGAGAAATATAGCAAGAAGAAAGCAGAAACATCGGTTTGAGGAAGATAAGATACACTAAGCGTGACTGGTAAAAAAAACAGGCAAAAATTCCTTTTCTCGGTGCGATAAAGCCAAAAACAGCGTAAAAAGCTCTAAACAGACAGAAACCAATTTTTCGTGAAAAAGAGCTGAAAATAGCGTAACTTAGCGACGAAGAAGTAAAAACGTTGTTTTCAGTGGTCTGGTAAAAGTCAGCGCGATTGGCTGCAACAGGCAAAAAACGTTTTCCGGATCCAATAAAGAGCCGAAAACAGTGTAATTTAGTGAAGTTATTTTGACTGAAGTAAAGCTATAATCAACACATGTCAGCTGCAAACGCGCAGATAAGCTTTTTGTGGTGAAAAAGAGCTGAAAACATTGTACTTGAGCTATATCAGCCACTTAGACAATTTGAACTACCTCAACCAATTAACAAAGATATTGCAATCTGTGCAGTTTAACTGTCTTACCTAGTTTAACTATTTAACCAGTCGAATTAATGTGAATATATTGACTATTTTAACTACCTCAAGCAGTTTTTGCCGTTTGTTCTTTGAAGTAAATTTAACCAGTTCAGATAGATTTTGCGATGATTTAACCGTTAAAAGATCAGTCTCGGTTATACAGTTAGATTCCAGGAAATAATAAGTATTATAGGAGAAGGGTATCGGATAATTACTGAGCAACAAGAACAACACAGAGTCACTAACATCTGGTGAATGTGCGTTAAGCGCCCCAAGTGCCATACACCTATCTTAAATAATTAAACCACTTAAGCTAGATTGTGCAGTTTGTGTGATGGAACCAGTTAAGCTAGTTATGCATTTTGTGCAGTTGAAGCATTCAACTAGTTTAACCAATTAAGAAAGATGCTGCAATCTGTGCAGTTTAACTATTTTCACAGGTTTGACTATTTTACAAGTAAAATCAACTTAAATAGTTTGACTATTTTTAATACTTCAAGAACTTAGGTAGATTTTGCAGTTTGCACAGTTCATTAGTTGAAGTTAATTGGACCATTTAGAGTACCCTAACCGGTTGAGATACGTTGTGCAATTTTTCTCAGTTGACCTCTTACTGTTAACCTATTTGAACCATTCCAGCTAAATTGTTTAGATTGTGCAGCTGAGCCAATTAAGCTAATGATGCATTTTTGTCTAATTGAACTATTTATGCTTCTTTGATCATGTGATTTACTTCCACCAATTAAAATAACTTTGGCAATTTGTAGTTTATTTTTGTTTACTTGTTTGACTAATTAAAGCAGTTAAAACATTTAAGGTAGCTAAGTTTCTTGGAGTATTTTAAATATTCAAACTATTTTAATTGATTCGACTTGTTACATAGTCAATCCACGGAAGACAGTTAAACTGCACAGATTCCACCACCTTTCTTAATTAGTTGAGGTAGTTGAGATGGTTCAGCTATACAAAATGCATAGCTAGCTTAAATGGTCCCTTAGCACAAACCCCACAATCTAGCCTAAGTTCTCTAACTAGTTAAGATAGTAGCATGGTACTTAAGGTTTTTAACGCGCATTCACCAGATATCAGTGATTCTGTCTCATTATTGCGTGGTAATCTGGCGCTGGCTTTTTCATATAATATTCATCCTTTCCTGGAATCCACATGCTATATCAACCCCGAGGATCGCCATCTTGTCGTCGTTGGCGGGCTTGAGTGCTTCGGAGACCCCTAGAGCTATGGCGGCGAGAGCTTCGTCTCCTGGTAGGGCCACCCAAGCCAAACAAGTCAAAGGGTACAAGTCCGACGAAGCACAATCCAATGGTCCTTCAGTACAGGGGGTTGGGCACAAGGCTAGCATTCCTGTCCCCTTAAACACCCATGTTACGGAAAGGGCAACGAAGAAAATCAACACCACCAGACGAGACGGACTTTCAGAGTTATCAAAAGATACTGGTATGAATGACAGTGGTCAAAGCCGAAAGGAAATGGTTGACAGGAAGATGGAAGCCTTGAGCGCCAAATGGAAGACCAGAATTTGATTCTGGAAGGAAGAACTATATACGAGACAGGAAAGCGAGCCAAGCCACAGCTGAGATGCTGAGATGAGACATTACAACCTACACGTTCTTGGAATTAGCGATAGCAGATTGACAGGTTCAGGCAGACACAAAACCAACACAGGAGAGACAGTGCTATATTCCGGAAGAGATGACCAGCACCGTGAGGGAATAGCCATTATCTTCAAGAAGGGTCTTGAGAAGTGCCCGATGGAGTTGAAGCCGATCAAGTGAGATTGAAAGGGAGACACATCAACACAACTATCATCCAGCGTTAAGCACCAACAAAGGACAGTGACGAAGAAGGCAAGGACACCTTCACGAACTGCTTCAAGCAGAACTGCAGAACCACGTGACGAGATGAAGATTGTGATGTAAGATCTCAATGCAAAATTTGGAAATGACAGAAACTACGATAGGGCCACGGGGAGAGAAGGATATCACCATAAACGACAGTGGAAATAGGCTACTAGACATATACACCACCTTAGATTTTGTCACTGGAGGGACGCTCTTCCCACATCGAGACGTCCAATGGCTGAAAGGTTACTTTCCCAATAGAAAAGACAAGAACCAGGTTGACAACCTGATGGTCAACGGGATGTGGAGGCGATCACTGCCAAGACGTCAAAGTGAGAAGAGGAGCTGATGCGGGAAGTCACCACCATCTTGTGACCCCTAAACTGAAGTTGAAGCTGAGGAAGACCAGATTAAGTTTGAGAGGGCGACAACACTGACTCTGACGTGGAGAAGCTGCGAGACCTAAAACTTAAGACTGCCGTCACACTACAGCTGAGAAATAAGCTCCAGGTATGAGCGGATGCTGAAGACCAGACGTTGGAAGGTTCGGAAGACATCAATACAAAGTGGCAACAGCTTAAGATAGCCTACGAGCAGACCTGCAAGGCCTTTCCTGGAACAAAGCAGAGAAAGAGGAAGGAGTGGATCTCAGAGGATAGCTGGCAGACCATTGAGAAGAGAAGAATTCTCAAGATGAAAGTCTTGAAGGCCAAATCAGAGCGACTGAAGGAGAGATACAAGCAACAATGGATGGAAGCGAACCGAACAGTGAAGATGATGGCAAGAACAGAGAAGCAGAGCCACATAAACGACCCACCAAGCCAGGCAGAAGATGCAGCAAGTAGGGGAGAGCAACGCAAAGTCTATAAGATCATCAGGCTGCTGTGTGTCAGATATATAGTTGGCACTGATGCTCCGATGATGGACCAGCAGCGGCGACTGCTCATCACAGAAGCCGAGCAGGACGCACACACCTTCTATAACCTTTTCGACTTCTAACACCAATGTCATCTTTACCACCCTAAGACCTTGAGGAGCGGTATCTTCTTTGTCACCTTTTGGAACCTGTGGACCGGTATCTCCTTCTGGTCCTAGTGCTCCAGTATCTTCTATGCCACTTCTATGCCACTTTTAGGACCCTGAGATCCAGCTCCACCTCTACCAGGTGGCCCCTGTGAACCAGTAGAACCCTTGAAGCCTTGTGCATCAGTTTCTCCCTTGCCACCCTTATCTCCCCTAGTCCTCTTGCACCAGTATCTCCTTTAAGGCCTGTATCATCTTAATTTCCTTCTAGGCCAGTATCACCCTTATCACCTTTTGGTACTAGTGGCCCTGCTACTCCTTCAACACCTTCCACAATTGTATCTAGTTTGTTGTGATCTCCTGTAAATATACCCATTATAATATATGCTTATACAAAATACTGTTTTCTGAATGTTTTTATCAATTTTTTTTATTAATTTTTTTGGTACTAGTGGCCCTGCTACTCCTTCAACACCTTCCACAATTGTACCTAATTTGCCATGATCTCCTGTAAATATACCCATTATAATATATGCTTATACAAAATTTGTTTTCGGTACGATAAAGGTTAAAACAGCATAATTCAAGTGCAGAGAAGCGAAACAACGTTTTGAGTGAGATGAACCTGAAATGAGCGTCATTTGTTGCAAAAGCGGAGGAAATTTTTTGCCTTGCGATAAAGCTTAAAAAGCTTAATTCAGCAGAAGCATTAAGGCTAGTTAAACCATGTGAACTACTTTGTGCATTTTAACTGTCTTGGCTACTTTGACTATTTAACGAGTTTAAACAATTTAGCTTGATTGTGCGGTTTGTGCAGTTGACCCTATCGAGCAAAGTTATTCATTTTGTCCAGTTGAACCAATTAACCCGGTCTGAGCATTTGAACCACATCAACCATTTCAGATAGATGGTGCAATTTGTGCACTTTTACTCTTTCCGCTACTTTGATTATCTTAATTAGTTAAACCGATTAAGCTAGATAGTGCAGTTTACGCAATGGAAACATTTAAACTAGTTATACACAGTTTGACCATTTGAACTACTTCAACCCATTAGAAAAGATTTTGCAACCCGTGCAGTTTGACTGGCTTGGCTTGGCTTGGCTTGGCTTGGCTTGGCTTGGCTTGGCTTGTCTGACCGTCACTTTAACCAGTTGGATAGATGGTGCAATTTTTTTCAGACGACCTCAGTTTGACTGAAACCAGGTTAACCATTTCAACTAGATTGTCCAGGTTGTGAAGTTGAATTGATTAGGCTAGTTATCCATTGTTTTTCAATTGAAGCAAAACGTATTTAACCACGTCACATACTTCGACCAATTAAGCTGGATTGTGTAGCTTGTGCAGTTGATCCAATTAAGCTAAGCATTTTGTCCGGCTAAAGCCTTTAAGCTAGTTTGACCATATGAACCACTTCCACCAATTACGATGGATTGTCCAATTTGTGCAATTCAACTGTTGTCGCTCGATGGACATTTAACCTTTTGAACCCTAAAGCTACGTCAACTGGTTAGACTGGTTCAAATGGTCCATGAAGCTTAACTTGTTTAAGTGGACAAAATGCATAACTATGCACAACAGTTCAAGCTTGATTGACCAATAGAACTAGTCTAAACTGTTGACGTAGGTTGTGTTAATTGTGCAAAAAAGCAGTAAACCTGCAAAAACCGCAAAATCTCGCTTCACTGGTTAGACTTGTTCAAATGGTCAAACCACCTAAAATTGTTGCAGGGACAAAATGCATACCCAACTTAACAGCTTCAACTGCACAAACTTTTCAATCAAGCTCAACTGTTTGACCTGGCTAGATAATCAAACTAGCAAAACAGCAAAACTGCAGAAATAACACAATCTGTATTGAATTGTTTAAGTAGTCATGGTCAAACTAGCTAAAAACATTGAACTGAACAAAATGCATAACTAGGTTGAATGGTTAAACTGCACAACCTCCCTTAATAAGTTCAGCTAGTTAAAATGGTCAAACTAGCTTAATCGGTTAAAGGGCTTCGTTTATTTCACTGGTTTAAATAGTCAAACTAGCGAAAACCGTCAAGTCGCTCAAATTTTTACAAGCAATCTTAATTGGTTAAGGCCGTTAAATGACACTAGCCTTAATGCTTTAACTGCACAAAATTCACAACCAGATTTAACAATTCAATTGAACAAGATGCATAACTGGGTCAAATGATTCAACAGCACTATCTGTGCAATGTAGCTTAATTGAATCCAGTAGTCCAAATGGTCAAACGGGGCAAATTGATTCAAGTGGTCAAATAGTCAAACAAGGGAACACAGTTAAAATGCGCAAATTGGACAAACTATCTTCATTGGTTCAAGCAGTATAAATGGTCAAACTAGCTTGGGGATAGGGTTTAATCGGACAAAAAGCATAACTACCATAAATAGTTTAACTGGTTAAAAAGTCAAACTAGCGAATACAGTTGAACTGAAGAAAGTTATAAAACGCGGAGAAAGTTCAACTGCGCAAAACGCAGAAAGTACGTGAGTTGGCTCAATTGGCTGTTTAGAGCTTTATGTAATGGAAAAAAACAACGGTTTCGCCCTTTTTTTGCTAAATTATCCTGTTTTTTTAACCTTATCGCATTAAAACATTTTATCGTACTTACTTAAAGTCTTTATTCCATCATAAGATAAAACTACATATCTTATGTTACAATGAATTGAAAAAACTACAGAAATCTACATACATATTATGAATTAAAAAGTATATCATTACAATAAATGGAGCTTAAATATCAACCTGTTTACAAATGTGTTCATAAAGCGCTGTGTATTAATTTTCGGGCGCGCGCAGCCTTTTTTCCTGAGATTGTGTAGATATGTCTTTTGGACAGGAATGATATCTTTCAGGGGGTGGCAATCCGTTGATTTTAGTTTCTTCAAAATGTTTCTGTCTTGTTTGTTTAAAAGGTTCTTGATAAAAACTGGAAATGAGATAAAACCGCGTTTATGACATCGGTCTAAAAAATTTTGTACAACCGTAAGATCGGACTCAGATACCCCATAGACTGAAAGTGCATAGCTAAAATTAGCCAAAACAATCGATATAAAAAGATGATCAATCTCTGCCTGAGAGTAATGTCCCTTTCTCAATGTTCGTAGGACGTGTAAACACTTGTTTGCTTTGACAAGCTTAGTTCTTACATGCTCATCAAATTTTCCATCACTCTGTAAAGTTACTCCTAGTAAAACGAAGCTATTACATTGGGGAATATTATTAATTGGAGAGTAGAGTACATTATGATTTTTCTTTCTAACAACCAGCTCTTTACATTTGCAAGGGTTGCAGACCATTCTATTGTCTTTACACCATGTTAAGAACTGTCCTACTAAGTCGGCAGACGGGTCACTATTCCTAGTGATAGGCGAAAGAATAGTGGAATCATCGGCATATTTAAAAAGCACAGGGCAACCATTAAAAAAAATCTCCAAATCGTTCAAAAATATATTAAAAAGATACGGTCCGCTTACACTACCTTGTGTGGTTCCTCTATTGACAAGTTTCCACTGTCCTAAAAAATTATAACTAACAACACGTTGTTGTCTTGCATAGAGGAAACTATGATACCAATTGATAATGTACGGATTTAGAGGTAGCTGTTTCAGTTTGGCAGACAAAATAGCATGGTTCACAAAATCGAAAGCCTTACTGAAGTCCATGGTAAAAATTCGCACTGCGCTATAGTCACTACTATCTAAATACTTGTATGTCTGGTGCTGGATAGCGAGCAAGGCATTTGTGCAACTACCCGCCTGTCTATATGCAAATTGGGTGTGGCTCAGGTTGCTCTCAATGACTGACTGTGCTTGTGTACGATACACGACCTTCTCAAACAACCGGGCAATAACGGGAGTAACATTAATACCACGGTAGTCTGAGTCCTCTATAGGCATGTTCACTTTGGGGAGAGGATTAACATTTGCCCTTTTCCAGGAGTCTGGCCATGTATGAGTAGACAGCGACAGATTCCAAACGTGAGTGACGATTGGTGTGGGTAGCTCAGCACAGTCTTTCCAGATCCAGTACGGGAGGTCGTCTGGTCCCGTTGCGGTTTTCTTTACATGAACTAAGGTATTCCAGACACACCGCTCAGATATTTTCGGGGGCTTTACACTGTCCGGGATATCCATATCACTAGGTCTAACGTAAGTGTCATCATAGCACAGGTTGGCGAAGTAGTCGTTCAGACGAACTAGAGAGTTCTTGTCCAAATTTATCAACGATGACCTGCGACGCTGCGATAGGGCGTCCACGCCCTTCCACCACTCACCGCTACCAATGGCAGCCAGTTTTCTTCTGTTCTCGGTTATCAGCTCAGAAATGCGCTTATTAAATAAAGACAGGCGTTCCTTATTCTTTAAAGATATATGGGACTTAGTCCTCAGCATACACTTGACTAATGGGGACATCCAAACTGGGTCACGCGATGACATGCGTACAGATTTTTGCGGCATAAACTTATTCATCACTGCACGAATCTTTACCTCAAGCACCTCGACCGCCTTGTTTATGTCCACCTCATTGAGGACGTCACTCCAGTCCAGCGCAGTGAGTGCCATATAAAATGACTGTTTCCGATGTTCCCTACAGTCCCGCACAAGAACTTTGCGGCGCATAGGTTTAAGCTTTAATCCCGCCGGTAAAACAAAGCCTTCATGGTCTGTCTTAATAAGCATATGTATGGAATATGCTTGACCGAACAGATCCGCTCGGTTGGTCATACAGTTATCCAAGCACGCGTTACCCCGCGTGGGAAAATCAACCACGAAATCCCAGCCAGACAAAGCCTTAAATTCTTGCATATCCAAACGATTTACATCGCCACCACAGACAATAGCCGCTTCTGGGTGTTTGTTCAACACAAGGTCCACAAAAGATATTATATAATTAATTAAGTCGAGATCCCGGTAGCTATGCTTGGGAGGATTATACAGGCCGCAAATTAGCATAATGTGATCGGACGGCAACTGCACTGTTAAAGCAATAAATTCATATAAATTGGACCGATAGACATCCAAGACTTTAAGACTGTCTCTCACATAGACCGCAACACCCCCTTTTTTTCTTTTGTCCAAGTCTGCCCAACCTCTGTCCCGCCTGAACACATTGTAATTTGGGATATTCACCACGGCGTCCGGCATATTAGTGGAAAGATGAGTTTCACTGACAATACACACATCAATATCCTGAGATCTCAGGTCAGCCTCAAGCGCCACAGGTGCTCGTACACGACTTTTTGTTTTCGACAAACCACAAATGTTCGTAAACAAACATTTTGGGACAGCGAAACCCTTTGATTTAGAGGTGGATGTTTTGTCGGTTGTGTTGACACGCGGAATGTTAATTAAGTTACTCCGATCCACTTTCCGACCTTCAGCCTCGATGAAACGGCGGCCTTGCATCACCGGGATTTTCTTGGTTGAGATGGATCGTGAGATTCGAGCACTATGTTGCCCACGGTATCTCAGAATGCCGAGTGACTTGAACTGAGATAGAACGGCCGGAGATGGCTTGAAAGCTTTGTTTCGGAGAGACAAGAGTTCAGAGCATTTCAAAGACGCTGGCTTAGTTCGCATTAACATCGGGTAGTTCTTATTAACTCCTCCGAAACTCCGGTCTATCTCTGGACCCGGTTGTGACTCTACGTCCATATCTATAGTGATATCTAGCGTGATATATTTCTCCGGTACTGCAAGCAAGGTTAGACCATGGACGCCCCACAACACCACCGGCCGGCGAACTCTAAATTTAGGAGTAGTAAACTTGGATAAAATATGTTTGAAAAGCCAAGGACTTTCAGCCCCCCCACAGCGACAATTGTAGCATTCTTGGGCAAAAAGAATGAATGAAGTACTGATAAACGGTTTCCGCATATCAGCAGCTAATTGAGCTTATCTTACTTTTATCTTACTAAAAAGAACGTGTTTGCTTTCTGTGTAATAAAGCTAAAAAAAATAGCGAAACTCGGCGGCTAACAACAGAACAAACGTTTTGAGCGAGATAAAGCTGAAATGAATGTAACTAGCTACAAGCAGGCAGAAAACCTCTTTCGGTGTAATAAAAGTAGGGCCAGCTAAATTCAACGGCAACTAAGCGAAAAATCCTTTCCGCGTGATAGAGCCGAAAGGAGCGTTATTAAGCACCAAAAAAAAAAAAAAACAGGCGAAAACCTTTTTCAAGTGCAGAAAAGCTGAAAATAGGGTAGTAAAGAACCAAAACAGCTTAAAACAGCGCGATTAGCTCCAAACAGGCAAAAACCGTTTCCAGTGCGAAAAAGCTGAACACAGCGCAATGTAGCGCCACAACAGCAAAAAAACGTTCTTATGAGTGAGATATAGCGAGAGGCAGCGTGATAAGCTGCAAACGGGCGAAAACCCTTTATGCAGTGCAGAAAGGCTGAGAACAGTGTAATTTGGACCCAAAAGAGCAAAAGCGTTCTTTTTTGAGCGACGTATAGCTAGAACCAGGGTGATAAGCTGTAAACAGGTTAAAAAAAAACCTTTATGCATTGCAAAAAAGCTGAAAAGGGTATAAGCGAACATGCACAAAGAGGGTTTTCGGTACGATTAAGCGAAAAAGGGCCTAATTTAGCAGCACAGAAGCAAAAAAAAAAGTTGTTATGATTGAGATATAGCTTAAAACAGCGTAATGAGCTGGAAACAGGCGACAGTCTTCATGCAGTTGGAAAAAAAACAAAATTTAAAACGGCGTAATTTTGAACCGAAACAGCAAAAACGTTTTTTGTTTTGAGTGAGATTTAGCTAAAATCAGTCAATTGTCTGCAAAAAGGCCAGAACACCGGTTTTGGTTCAAGGAAGAAAAAAAAGTGCGTAAATCCAGGAAACCAGCACAAAAAAGGTTCTAGGTGCAATACAGCTGAAATACAGCGGCGAAAAAGCAAAAATTTTCTTTTGAGTGAGATATAGTTGGAATCAATGGGGAAAGCTTCAAATAGGCGAAAACCGTTTCCAGTGCGAAAAAGCTGAACACAGCGCAATTTAGCACCACAACAACAAAAACATTTTTTTGCGTGAAACATAGCTGGAATCAGCGTGATTAGCTGAAAACAGGCCAGAACCTTTATGCCGTGAAAAAAGTCTTGTAAGAGTGTAATTTGGACCCAAAAGAGCAAAAAAACGTTCTTTTGATTGAGGTCTAGCTAGAATCAGCGTGACTAGCTTCAAAAAGGCTAAATTTTTTATTCAGTGCAAAAAAATTTGGAAAAAGCGAAATTTACTAACAAAACAGTAGAAACATTGTGTGCCAAAATTAGGCTTGTGGACGTCTCAGTGTGGAAAGAGCGTCCCTCCAATGACAAAATCAAAGGCGGTCTAGATGTCCAGTAGCCTCTCTCCATTGTCCTTCATGGTGCCACATGCTTCTCTCCCCATGGCCCTTTCGTAGTTCCTGTTGTCATTTCCAACATTTGCCTCGAGATCTCCCATCAAAATCTTCATCGCACGACGCGGTGTGTTCTCCAGTTCTGATTCAAGCTCTTCGTTGTCTTACTTACTGTCGTTTGTTGGTGTGTAACACTGGATGATAGTTGTGTTGATGTGTCTCCCTTTGAATCTCACTTTTAGGAGCCTGCTTTTGATTGGCTTCCACTCCAGCAGGCACTCCTCGAGATCTTTCTTGCGGATGATGGCTGGTCCTTTATGGCGCTGGTGATCTCTTCCGGAATATAGAATTGCCTCTCCTGTGATGGTTTTGTGACTGCCAGAACGTGTCCCTTTGCTCTCACTGATTCAAAGGACTTGTAGGTTGTAGCGTCTCATCTCAGTCGTGGCTTGTGCCAGCTTTCCTGTCTCGTGCATAGCTTTTACATTCCAGAATCCAATGCCGGTCTTGCATTTGGCACTCAAGACTTCCATCTTCCTGTCAGCGGCTTCCTTTCGGCTTTAACCACGGTCATTCATAAGAGTATCTTTGGATGACTCTAAAAGCCCGTCTTGCCCGGTAGTGTGGATTTTCTTTATTGTCGTTTCCGTAACATGGGAGTTTTATGGGACAAAGTTGTTAGCCCTCTGCCCAACCCCCTATCCTGGAGGACCAGAGGATTGCGTTTCGTTGGACCTCTACCCTCGGACCTTTCCTGCTTAGGTGGCCCTACCAGGAGACGAAGCTCCTGCCGGCATAGCTCTGTCAAAGGCACCAAAGGCACTCAAGCCCGCCGACCACGACAAGGTGGCGATCTTTCAGGGACGTGATAGCATATGGATTCCAGGAAATGATAAATATGACATGAAAAAACCAGCCTTGAATAATGGCACAATAATAACAAGACAGATATCTGGTGAGTATGCGTTTAAAGCCCCAAGCACTATAGTACTATCCTAACTAGTTAAACCACTTGGGATAGACTGTGCGGTTTGCGCAATGGAATTATTAGTCAGCTTAAATGCTTCAACTGCTTAATTAGTCAAGTAAGCAAACACAAATAAACTGTACAAATTGGAAAAGTTATTTTAATTAGTGAAAGTAAATCACATGGTAAAAGAAGCCTAAACGGTTCGATTGGACAAAATCCATAATTAGCTTAATTGGTATTAACTGCACAATCTGAACAATTGAGCTGAAATGGTTCAAATGGTTTAACAGTAAAAGGTCAACCAAGAAAAGTTGCACGATCTGTCTCAACCGGTTGGAGTACTTTTAATGGTCAAATTAGCTTCAATCAATGAACGGTGCAAACTGCGCGATCTAGCTTAGTTTCTTGAAGTATTTAAAACAATCAAAGTATTTTCATTGATTCGACTTGTAAAATAGTCAAACCAGTAAACAAAGTCAAACTGCACAGATTGCAGCATCTTTCTCAATTGGTTCAAGTAGTTGAAATGGTCCAACTGCACAAAATGCATAACTAGCCGAAATGGTTCCATCGCACAAACTGCACAATCTACCTTTAGTGGTTTGACTATTTAAGATGGAAGCATTACACTTAGGGCCTTTTAAGCACATTCACCAGATATCAGGTATTCTTTGTTATTGTTGCGCAGTAATTTTGCGCCGGCCTTTTTTTATTACTTTTTTATTTTTTATAATCCTTAGTATTTACTGGAATCCGACTGTCTTACCGAGATTGACCATTCGACGGGTTGAGTCATTTTAAGATAGCGTCTGGCCATTTGAAAAAGCTTTATCAATCAAGATAGATTGTGCAATTTGTGAAAATTGTGCAGTTAGTGTCTTAGCTACCTTGACTATTGAAGCGTGATCGTGCAGTTCCTGCAGTTGATCCTATTAAGCTACTTATGCATCTTCTTTGCGTGTAAATCAATGAATCGAGTGTGACCATTTGAACTACATGGACCATTTGACATAGATAGTGCAAATGGTGCACTCTCCCTGTTTTTGCTAGGTTGATTATTTCAAAATTTTAACCAGTTAAACTAGATTGAGGAGTCTGTGCGGTCGAACCTATAAAGCTCGCAATGCATTTTGTCCCCTTCAACAGTTTAAGCTAGTTTGAACATTTGAACTTATTCAACCAGTCGAGATAAACTGTGCAATTTGTGCAGTTTTACTGTTTTGGATAGTTTAATTAACTAGTAAAAAACTTTGATATAGTCAAGTCGGCGAAGATAGCTAAATACACAAATTCAACAATGCTATCTCCGTTGGTTGTAGGGGTTCAAATGATCAAACTAGCCAAGAAAAGGTCAACCGGACAAAATGCATAAGAAGGTTAAATAGTTCAAACGGTAAAATAGTGAAACTATTGCAAACAGCAGAACTGCACAGTCTACAGAATCTTTGTCAACTGGTTAGAGAGCTTCAAATGGTCAATCTAAGTCGCCTTAATGTCGCCTTAATGGCTCAACGGGCTAAATGTCATTAGGGCAATAACAGTTAAACTGCACAAATCGCACAATCTATCTATTTGGTCGAAGTAGTTAACATGGTGAAACTATCTTCAAGGCTTTGAGGATCAACAGTCCAAACTTCACAATCTGACTTAAGTGGTCGAAGTAGTTTATATGGTTTAACTACCTTCAGTGCTTCAACTGAAGAAAATTACTATAGTATTCAGGTCAACCGCACAATTTCAACAATCTAGCTCAAATACTTCATTTGGTTTAAAAGTCAAACTAAAGTCACCTGAGGAAAATCGCACAATCTATCTCAATTGGTTAAATTAACTTCGAGGAATAAGCCACAGAAACTGCAGAATCTAGCTGAACTAAGTGAAGTAGCTAAAATAGTCAAACTATTTTAATTGATTCGACTGGCTAAATAGTCAAAACCAGCCAAGATACTTACATAAATTGGTTTTTTGCCCCTTTCCAGCTAATTGACTGATTTTAGCTTGATCTCACTGAAAAGAACGTTTTTGTTGTTTTCTTGCGAAATTGTGCTTTATTCAATACTCTTTTTTTTTTTTGCACTGAATGACGATCTTCCCTGTCTGCAGCTAATCACGCTGATTTAGTCACATCTCCCTCAAAAGAACGTTTCTGCTGTTTTGGTGCTAAATTAGGCTTTTTTCAGATGTTGATATTAAGAGATCCTCGCAGCTAAGAACACTACTGATACCGGTGCAGCGCCCTACCCACTGAGCTAACAGGCCAACTTGGAGATGGTCAATGTGTTGGGTCCAAATAAACCATCCAAGTAATGAATGACGATTTTAGATATGTGAAGTTCATATATTTGCACTGCGGTAAAGAGATGATATTAGGAGATCGTCCCAGCTGAGAACTCTATTGAAACGAGCAGTTGATAATAGGACCTGAAAAAAGTTGGCTTGTTACCTCAGTTGGCAGAGCCCTGCACCGCTTCAACTCCTGTACGGGCCTGAATTTTCCATAGATCCTATTATCAACTACTCGTTTCAGTACTGTTCTTAGCTGCGTGGATGTCTTAATATCATCTCTTCACAGCAGTGCAAACATATGAACTTCATATATCTAAAATCATCTCTATTTTCAGCTCTTTCGCACTCGCAAAAGGTTTTCGCCTGTTTGCAGCTACTCCTTGGTCTTTCTGCAGATAATCAGTATGATTCCAACTTTATCTCACTCCAAAGAATGTTTTTGTCGTTTTGTTTCTAAATTGAGCTGTTGTTAGGTTTTTTTGCATCGAAAAAGGTCTTCGCCTGTTTGCGGATTTATCACGCAAATTCTAGCTGTTTCTCACTGAAATGAAAGTTCTTTCTTGTTTTAGTCCAAAACTGCAATGTCCTCACCTTTTTTCGCACTGGAAACGGTTTTCAGCTGTTCGAGGCTAATCACGTTCTGTTAACCTTAATCTAAACCACAACAATATTTTAACTTTTCACTGGTAATTTACGCTCTTTTCAGCTCTATCGCACTGGAAACGCTTTTTTTGCTTCTTGGCTGTTGTTATGCAGTTTTTACCTTCCTTGAACAAAAACTGCCTTCCTGGCCTCTTTTCAATCTGACTAAAAAGAAGGTTTTTGCTGATTTGTTGCTAAATTACACTGTTTTCAGCTTTTTTGCACTGCATAGAGGCTTTGGTCTTTTTCCAGGTAATCACGATGATTCTCACTTTATCTCACTCCAAAGAATGTTTTTGTTGTTTTGTTGCTAAATTACGCTCTTCTCACGTTTTTCTGCACCAAAAGAGGTCTTGGCCGGTTTGCAGCTTAACCACGCTAATTCTAGCTGTTTGCCACTCAAATAAAAGTTTTTTCCTGTTTTAGTCCAAAACTGCAATGTCCTCACCTTTTTTCGCACTGGAAATTGTTTTCAGCTGTTCGAAGCGAATCACGTTGTTTTAACTTACATCTAAACCACAACAACATTTTTGCTTTACGCTCGTAATTTTCGCTCTTTTCAGCTCTATCTCTGCAGTGCAAAAAAGCTGAAAACAGCGTAATTTAGCAACTTAAGAGCAAAAACGTTCTTTTTAGTCACATTGAGCTAAAATCAGTCAATTGGCCCGGAAAACGCCAGGAAAGCAGTTTTCGTTCAAAGAAAGTAAAAACTGGATAAGAACAGCAAACAAGCATCCAAAAGGTTTTGGGTACGATTAAGCTGAAAACAGTGTAAATTACCAGCAAAAAGCAAAAATATTGTTGTGCTTCAGTTTTAAGTTAGCAGAACGTGATTAGCTTCGAACAGCCGAAAACCGTTTTCATTGCGAAAAAAGGGGAGGACATTGCAATTCTGGACTAAAACAGGAAAACACTTTTATTAGAGTGAGAAACAGCTAGAGTTAGCGTGATATAGCTGCAAACAGGCAAAGACCTTTTTCGGTGAAAAAAGAAACTAAGAACACCATAATTTAGCAACAAAACCACAAAGACATTCTTTGGAGTGAGAGCAAGTTAAATCATCGTGATTACCTGCAAAGAGACCAAAACCTCTCTCCAGTGCAAAAAAGCTGAAAACAGCGTGATTTAGCAACAAAATAGAAAAAACTTTCTTTTTAGTCAGATTGAGCTAAAATCAGTCACTTGCCCCAAAAAAGGCCAGAAAAGTAGTTTCTTTTCAAGAAAAGTAGAAACTGCATAACAACAGCAAACGAGCACAAAAAGGGTTTTGGGTGCGATAGAGCTGAAAAGAGCGTAAATTACCAGCGTAAAGCAAAAATGTTGTTGTGGTTCAGATTTAAGTTAAAGCAACGTAATTTGCCTCGAACAGCTGAAAACCGTTTCCAGTGCGAAAAAAGGTGAGGGCATTGCAGTTTTGAACTAAAACAGGGAAAAAACTTTAATTTGAGTGGCAAAAAGCTAGAATAAGCGTGATAAAGCAGCAAACAGGCGGAGACCTTTTTCGGTGCAAAAAAAACCTGACAACCCCGTAATTTAGCAACAAAACCACGAAAACATTCTTTAGAGTGAGAGAAAGTTAGAATCATCGTGATTACCTGCAAAAAACCAAAATCTTTTTCCAGTGCAAAAAAGCTCAAAACAGCGTAATTTAGCAACAAAACAGCAAAAACGTTCTTTTTAGTCAGATTGAGCTAAAATCAGTCAATTGGCAACAAAAAAGCCAGGAAAGCAGTTTTTTTTCAATAAAGGTAAAATGTTTATAACAACAGCAAAGAAGCACAAAAAATGTTTGCAGTGCGATAGAGCTGAAAAGAACGTAAATTACCAGCGGAAAGCCAAAATGTTCTTGTGGTTCAGATTTAAGTTAACAGAACGTGATTAGCTTCGAACAGCCGAAAACCGTTTTCAGTGCGAAAAAAGGTGAGGACATTGCAGTTGTGGGCTAAAACAGGAAAGCACTTTCATTTGACTGAGAAACAGGTAAAGTTATCGTGATATAGCCCCAAACAGGCGAAGACCTTATTCGGTGCAAAGTAAACCTGACAACACCGTAATTTAGCAACAAAACCACAAAAACATTCTTTGCAGTGAGAGAACGTTAGAATCACCGTCATTACCTGCAAAGGGAGCAACACCGCTCTGCAGTGCAAAAAAGCTGAAAACAGCGTAGTTTAGCAACAAAACAGCAAAACGTTCTTTTAAGTCAGATCGAGCTAAGATCAGTCACTTGGCCCAAAAAAGACCAGAAAAGCAGTTTCTGTTCAAGAAAAGTAGAAACTGTATAACAACAGCAAACAAGCACAAAAAGGGTTTTGGGTGCGATAGAGCTGAAAAGAGCGTAAATAACCAGCGTAAAGCAAAAATGTTGTTGTGCTTCAGATTTAAGTTAAAACAACGTAATTCGCCTCCAACAGCTGAAAACCGTTTCCAGTGCGAAAAAAGGTGAGGACATTGCAGTTTTGGACTAAAACAGGAAAAAAACTTTTATTTGAGTGGCAAACAGCTAGAATAAGCGTGATAAAGCAGCAAACAGGCGGAGACCTTTTTCGGTGCAAAAAAAACCTGACAACCCCGTAATTTAGCAACAAAAACACAAAAACATTCTTTAGAGTGAGAGAAAGTTAGAATCATCGTGATTACCTGCAAAAAAACCAAAATCTTTTTCCAGTGCAAAAAAGCTCAAAACAGCGTAATTTAGCAACAAAACAGCAAAAACGTTTTTTTTAGTCAGATTGAGCTAAAATCAGTCAATTGGCAACAAAAAGGCCAGGAAAGCAGGTTTTGTTCAATGAAGGTAAAATGTTTATAACAACAGCAAAGAAGCACAAAAAATGTTTGCAGTGCGATAGAGCTGAAAAGAACGTAAATTACCAGCGGAAAGCCAAAATGTTCTTGTGGTTCAGATTTAAGTTAACAGAACGAGATTAGCTTCCAACAGCCGAAAACCGTTTTCAGTGCGAAAAAAGGTGAGGACATTGCAGTTGTGGGCTAAAACAGGAAAGCACTTTCATTTGACTGAGAAACAGGTAAAGTTATCGTGATATAGCCCCAAACAGGCGAAGACCTTATTCGGTGCAAAATAAACCTGACAACACCGTAATTTAGCAACAAAACCACAAAAACATTCTTTGCAGTGAGAGAACGTTAGAATCACCGTCATTACCTGCAAAGGGAGCAACACCTCTCTGCAGTGCAAAAAAGCTGAAAACAGCGTAGTTTAGCAACAAAACAGCAAAACGTTCTTTTAAGTCAGATCGAGCTAAAATCAGTCACTTGGCCCAAAAAAGACCAGAAAAGCAGTTTCTGTTCAAGAAAAGTAGAAACTGTATAACAACAGCAAACAAGCACAAAAAGGGTTTTGGGTGCGATAGAGCTGAAAAGAGCGTAAATAACCAGCGTAAAGCAAAAATGTTGTTGTGCTTCAGATTTAAGTTAAAACAACGTAATTCGCCTCCAACAGCTGAAAACCGTTTCCAGTGCGAAAAAAGGTGAGGACATTGCAGTTTTGGACTAAAACAGGAAAAAAACTTTTATTTGAGTGGCAAACAGCTAGAATAAGCGTGATAAAGCAGCAAACAGGCGAAGACCTTTTTCGGTGCAAAAAAAACCTGACAACCCCGTAATTTAGCAAGAAAACGACAAAAACATTCTTTGGAGTGAGATAAAGTTACAATTATTCTGATTACCTGTAAGAACACCAAAACCTGTCTCCAGTACAAAAAAGCTGAAAAGAGCGTAATTTAGCAACTAAAGAGGAAAAACGTTCTTTTTAGTCACATTGAGCTAAAGTCAATCAATTGGCCCCAAAAAAGGCCAGGAGAGCAGTTTTCGTTGAAAGAAGGAAAAAACTGGATAAGAACAGCGTAAAGCAAAAATGTTGTTGTGCTTCAGATTTAAGTTAAAACAACGTAATTGGCCTCGAACAGATGAAAACCGTTTCCAGTGGATAAAAAAGGGGAGGACATTGCCGTTTTGGACTAAAACAGAAAAAAACTTTTATTTGAGTGGCAAAAAGCTAGAATTAGCGTGGTTAAGCTGCAAACCGGCCAAGACCTCTTTTGGTGCTACAAAAACCTTAAAACAGCGTAATTTAGCAACAAAATAGAAAAAAATTTCTTTTTAGTCAGATTGAGCTAAAATCAGTCACTCGGCCCAAAAAAGGCCTGAAAAGTAGTTTCTTTTCAAGAAAAGTAGAAACTGCATAACAACAGCAAACAAGCACAAAAAGGGTTTTGGGTGCGATAGAGCTGAAAAGAGCGTAAATTACCAGCGTAAAGCAAAAATGTTGTTGTGGTTCAGATTTAAGTTAAAGCAACGTAATTTGCCTCGAACAGCTGAAAACCGTTTCCAGTGCGAAAAAAGGTGAGGGCATCGCAGTTTTGGACTAAAAAAAGAAAAAAACTTTAATTTGAGTGGCAAACAGCTAGAATTAGCGTGATATAGCCGCAAACAGGCGAAGACCTTTTTTGGTGCAAAAAAACCTAACAACCCCGTAATTTAGCAACAAAACAACGAAAACATTCTTTAGAGTGACAGAAAGTTAGAATCATCGTGATTACCTGCAAAAAAACCAAAATCTTTCTCCAGTGCAAAAAAGCTTAAAACACCGTAATTTAGCAACAAAACAGCAAAAACGTTCTTTTTAGTCAGATTGAGCTAAAATCAGTCAATTGGCAACAAAAAGGCCACGAAAGCAGTTTTTGTTCAATGAAGGTAAAATGTTTATAACAACAGCGAAGAAGCACAAGAAATGTTTGCAGTGCGATAGAGCTGAAAAGAACGTAAATTACCAGCGGAAAGCCAAAATGTTCTTGTGGTTCAGATTTAAGTTAACAGAACGTGATTAGCTTCGAACAGCCGAAAACCGTTTTCAGTTCGAAAAAGGGTGAGGACATTGCAGTTGTGGACTAAAACAGGAAAACACTTTCATTTGACTGAGAAACAGGTAAAGGTATCGTGATATAGCCCCAAACAGGCGAAGACCTTATTCGGTGCAAAATAAACCTGACAACACCGTAATTTAGCAACAAAACCACAAAAACATTCTTTGGAGTGAGAGAACGTTAGAATCACCGTCATTACCTGCAAAGGGAGCAACACCTCTCTGCAGTGCAAAAAAGCTGAAAACAGCGTAGTTTAGCAACAAAACAGCAAAACGTTCTTTTAAGTCAGATCGAGCTAAGATCAGTCACTTGGCCCAAAAAAGACCAGAAAAGCAGTTTCTGTTCAAGAAAAGTAGAAACTGTATAACAACAGCAAACAAGCACAAAAAGGGTTTTGGGTGCGATAGAGCTGAAAAGAGCGTAAATAACCAGCGTAAAGCAAAAATGTTGTTGTGCTTCAGATTTAAGTTAAAACAACGTAATTCGCCTCCAACAGCTGAAAACCGTTTCCAGTGCGAAAAAAGGTGAGGACATTGCAGTTTTGGACTAAAACAGGAAAAAAACTTTTATTTGAGTGGCAAACAGCTAGAATAAGCGTGATAAAGCAGCAAACAGGCGAAGACCTTTTTCGGTGCAAAAAAAACCTGACAACCTCGTAATTTAGCATGAAAACGACAAAAACATTCTTTGTAGTGAGATAAAGTTACAATTATTCTGATTACCTGTAAGAACACCAAAACCTGTCTCCAGTACAAAAAAGCTGAAAAGAGCGTAATTTAGCAACTAAAGAGGAAAAACGTTCTTTTTAGTCACATTGAGCTAAAGTCAGTCAATTGGCCCCAAAAAAGGCCAGGAGAGCAGTTTTCGTTCAAAGAAAGAAAAAACTGGATAAGAACAGCGTAGAGCAAAAATGTTGTTGTGCTTCAGATTTAAGTTAAAACAACGTAATTGGCCTCGAACAGATGAAAACCGTGGAAAAACAGTGGAAAAAAAAGGTGAGGACATTGCCGTTTTGGACTAAAACAGGAAAAAACTTTTATTGGAGTGGCAAACAGCTAGAATTAGCGTGATAAAGCCGCAAACAGGCGCAGACCTTTTTCGGTGCAAAAAAACCTGACAAAACATTCTTTGGAGTGAGATAAAGTTACAATCATTCTGATTACCTGCAAGAAGACCAAAACCTCTCTCCAGTGCAAAAAAGCTGAAAACAGCGTAATTTAGCAACTAATGGGCAAAAACGTTCTTTTTAGTCACATTGAGGTAAACTCAGTTAATTAGCTCGAAAAAGGCCAGGAAAGCAGTTTTCGTTCAAGGAAAGTAAAAACTGGATAAGAACAGCATACAAGCACACAAAAGGTTTTTGGGTGCGATTAAGCTGAAAAGAGTGTAAATTACCAGCAAAAAGCAAAAATGTTGTTGTGGTTCAGATGTAAGTTAAAACAACGTCATTGGCTTCAAACAGCTGAAAACCGTTTCCAGTGTAAAAAAAAGGTGAGGACATTGCAATTTTTGATTAAAGCAGGAAAACAGTTTAATTGGAGTGAGAAACAGTTAGAGTTGGCATGATATAGCCGCAAACAGGCGAAGACCTTTTTCGGTGCAAAAAAAACCTGACAACACCGTAAGTTAGCAACAAAACCACAAAAACATTCTTTGGAGTGAGAGAAAGTTAGAATCATCGTGATTACCTGCAAAAAGATCAAAGCCTCTCCAGTGCAAAAAAGCTGAAAACAGCGTAATTTAGCAACAAAACAGCAAAAACCTTCTTTTTAGTCAGATTGAGCTAAAATCAGTCAATTGACCACAAAAAGGCGAGGAAAGCAGTTTTTTTTCAAGGAAAGTAAAAACTGCATAACAACAAGCAAGAAGCACAAAAGGGGTTTGCAGTGCGATGGAGCTGAAAAGAACGTAAATTAGCAGCGAAAAGCTAAAATGTTGTTGTGGTTCAGATTTAAGTAAACAGAACGTGACTAGCTTCGAACAGCTGAAAACCGTTTCCAGTGCAAAAAAAGGTAAGGACATTGCGATTTTCGACTAAAACAGGTGAACACTTTCATTTGAATGACAAACAGCTAGAATTAGCGTGATAAGCTGCAAACAGGCGAAGACCTTTTTCGGTGCAAAAAAACCTGACAAGAGCGTAATTTAGCAACAAAACAACAAAAACATTCTTTGGAGTGAGATAAAGTGAGAATCATCGTGATTACCTGGAAAAAGACCAAAGCCTCTATGCAGTGCAAAAAAGCTGAAAACAGCGTAATTTAGCAACAAATTAGCAAAAACGTTCGTTTTAGTCGGATTGAGCTAAGATCAGTCACTTGGCGAAGGCCAGGAAAGCAGTTTTTGTTCAAGAAAAGTAAAAACTGCATAACAAGAGCAAACAAGCACAAAAATGGTTTTGGGTGCGATAGAGCTGAAAAAAGCGTAAATTACCAGCGTAAAGCAAAAATGTTGTTGTGATTCAGATTTAAGTTAACAGAACGTGATTAGCCTCGAACAGCTGAAAACCGTTTCCAGTGCGAAAAAAGGTGATGACATTGCAGTCTTGGACTAAAACAGGAAAGAACTTTCATTTCAGTGAGAAACAGCTAGAATTTGCGTGATAAATCCGCAAACAGGCGAAGACCTTTTTCGATGCAAAAAAACCTAACAACAGCTCAATTTAGAAACAAAACGACAAAAACATTCTTTGGAGTGAGATAAAGTTAGAATCATACTGATTATCTGCAGAAAGACCAAGGAGTAGCTGCAAACAGGAGAAGACCTTTGGCGAGTGCGAAAGAGCTGAAAATAGAGATGATTTTAGATATATGAAGTTCATATATTTGCACTGCTGTGAAGAGATGATATTAAGAGATCCACACAGCTAAGAACAGTACTGAAATGAGTAGTTGATAATAGGATCTATGAAAAATTCCGGCCCGTACAGTAGTTGAAGCGGTGCAGGGCTCTGCCAACTGAGGTAACAAGCCAACTTTTTTCAGGTCCTATTATCAACTGCTCGTTTCAATAGTGTTCTCAGCTGCGACGATCTCCTAATATCATCTCTTTACCGCAGTGCAAGTATATGAACTTCACATATCTAAAATCGTCATTCATTACTTGGATGGTTTATTTGGACCCAACACATTGACCATCTCCAAGTTGGCTTGTTAGCTCAGTTGGTAGAGCGCTACACCGGTATCAGTAGTGTTCTTAGCTGCGAGGATCTCTTAATAACATCATCTGAAAAGAGCCTAATTTTGCTCCAAAACAGCAGAAACCTTCTTTTGAGGGAGATGTGGCTAAATCAGCGTGATTAGCTGCAAACAGGGAAGATCGTCATTCAGTGCAAAAAAAAAGGAGTATTGAATAAAGCACAATTTCGCAAGAAAACAACAAAAACGTTCTTTTCAGTGAGATCAAGCTAAAATCAGTCAATTAGCTGGAAAGGGGCAGAAAACCAGTTTATGTAAGTGTCTTGGCTGGTTTGACTATTTAGCCAGTCGAATCAATTAAAATAGTTTGACTATTTTAGCTACTTCACTCAGTTCAGCTAGATTCTGAATGTCAGAAACATCAGAACACCGGTTTTGGTTCAAGGAAGAAAAAAAAGTGCGTAAATCCAGGAAACCAGCACAAAAAAGGTTCTAGGTGCAATACAGCTAAAATACAGCGGCGAAAAAGCAAAAATTTTCTTTTGAGTGAGATATAGTTGGAATCAATGGGGAAAGCTTCAAATAGGCGAAAACCGTTTCCAGTGCGAAAAAGCTGAACACAGCGCAATTTAGCACCACAACAACAAAAACATTTTTTTGCGTGAAATATAGCTGGAATCAGCGTGATTAGCTGAAAACAGGCCAGAACCTTTATGCCGTGAAAAAAGTCTTGTAAGAGTGTAATTTGGACCCAAAAGAGCAAAAAACGTTCTTTTGATTGAGGTATAGCTAGAATCAGCGTGACTAGCTTCAAAAAGGCTAAATTTTTTATTCAGTGCAAAAAAATTTGGAAAAAGCGAAATTTACTAACAAAACAGTAGAAACATTGTTTTAGGTGAGATCAAGCAAAAATCAGTCAATTTGCTGCAAACAGGCCAGAAGACCAAGTGTAACAACAGCAGACAGGCAAAAAATAGGGTTTTCGGTGCAAAAGAGCTGAAAAGAGCATAGTTTAGCACCACAGCAGGAAAAATGTTGTTATGAGTGAGATATAGCCTAAAAAAACCGCTATTAGCTGCAAGCAGATAAACATCTGAATTCAGCCTAATTTAGCAACAAAACAGCAAAAACGTTGTTTTCGGAAACATCAAGCTAAAATCGGTCAATTAGCCGCGAACAGGCTAGAAAACCACTTTTCATGCAAGGAAGGTAAGAACAGTGTAACAGCAACGAACAAGTATAGAGAGGGTTTTCAGTACGATAGAGCTGAAAAGAGCGTAATTTAGCATCACAGAGAGAAAAATGTTGTTATGAGTGAGATATAGCTTAAAACAGCGTCATTAGCTGCAAACAGGTGACACTCTTAATTCAGTACAAAAAAAAACTG
The DNA here is from genome assembly GCF_964200805.1 of Pocillopora damicornis. Classification (NCBI taxonomy): domain Eukaryota; kingdom Metazoa; phylum Cnidaria; class Anthozoa; order Scleractinia; family Pocilloporidae; genus Pocillopora; species Pocillopora damicornis. Next base: position 9,253,378 of record NC_142674.1, on the reverse strand, counting down.
AAAACAGGGTAATTTAGCAGCAAAACAGCAAAAACGTTGTTTTGAGTTGAGATCAAGCTAAAAACAGTCGATTATCTGCCAACAGGCTAGAACACCAGGTTTTAGTGCAAGGAAGATAACAGCAGCGTACATCCAGCAAACAAGCACAAAAAAGGGTTTTCAGTGCGGTAGAGCTGAAAAAAGCTTAACTTAGTAGCGAAAAAGCAAAAACATTCTTCTGAGTGAGATATCGCTAAAATCAGCGTGATTAGCTGCAAACAGGCGAAAAACCTTTTTCAGGTGCGAAAAAGCTGAATACTGCCTAATTTAGCAAGAAAAGAGTAAGAACGTTTTTTTGAGTGAGATAAAGGTTGAATAATCGGGATTAGCTGGAAACAGGCCACAAAACAAGTTTTTAGAGCGAGAAAGCTCTAAACACAGCATGACAACAGCAGAGAAGCCAAAAAACGCCTTTACGTTAGTTAAGAACAGCGTGATTAGGTGCAAAAAGGCAGAAAAGCTGTTTTCGGTGCAGCGTCAGAAACATGTTTCTGGTGGTATGAAGCTGAAAGCAGAGAAATATAGCAAGAAGAAAGCAGAAACATCGGTTTGAGGAAGATAAGATACACTAAGCGTGACTGGTAAAAAAAACAGGCAAAAATTCCTTTTCTCGGTGCGATAAAGCCAAAAACAGCGTAAAAAGCTCTAAACAGACAGAAACCAATTTTTCGTGAAAAAGAGCTGAAAATAGCGTAACTTAGCGACGAAGAAGTAAAAACGTTGTTTTCAGTGGTCTGGTAAAAGTCAGCGCGATTGGCTGCAACAGGCAAAAAACGTTTTCCGGATCCAATAAAGAGCCGAAAACAGTGTAATTTAGTGAAGTTATTTTGACTGAAGTAAAGCTATAATCAACACATGTCAGCTGCAAACGCGCAGATAAGCTTTTTGTGGTGAAAAAGAGCTGAAAACATTGTACTTGAGCTATATCAGCCACTTAGACAATTTGAACTACCTCAACCAATTAACAAAGATATTGCAATCTGTGCAGTTTAACTGTCTTACCTAGTTTAACTATTTAACCAGTCGAATTAATGTGAATATATTGACTATTTTAACTACCTCAAGCAGTTTTTGCCGTTTGTTCTTTGAAGTAAATTTAACCAGTTCAGATAGATTTTGCGATGATTTAACCGTTAAAAGATCAGTCTCGGTTATACAGTTAGATTCCAGGAAATAATAAGTATTATAGGAGAAGGGTATCGGATAATTACTGAGCAACAAGAACAACACAGAGTCACTAACATCTGGTGAATGTGCGTTAAGCGCCCCAAGTGCCATACACCTATCTTAAATAATTAAACCACTTAAGCTAGATTGTGCAGTTTGTGTGATGGAACCAGTTAAGCTAGTTATGCATTTTGTGCAGTTGAAGCATTCAACTAGTTTAACCAATTAAGAAAGATGCTGCAATCTGTGCAGTTTAACTATTTTCACAGGTTTGACTATTTTACAAGTAAAATCAACTTAAATAGTTTGACTATTTTTAATACTTCAAGAACTTAGGTAGATTTTGCAGTTTGCACAGTTCATTAGTTGAAGTTAATTGGACCATTTAGAGTACCCTAACCGGTTGAGATACGTTGTGCAATTTTTCTCAGTTGACCTCTTACTGTTAACCTATTTGAACCATTCCAGCTAAATTGTTTAGATTGTGCAGCTGAGCCAATTAAGCTAATGATGCATTTTTGTCTAATTGAACTATTTATGCTTCTTTGATCATGTGATTTACTTCCACCAATTAAAATAACTTTGGCAATTTGTAGTTTATTTTTGTTTACTTGTTTGACTAATTAAAGCAGTTAAAACATTTAAGGTAGCTAAGTTTCTTGGAGTATTTTAAATATTCAAACTATTTTAATTGATTCGACTTGTTACATAGTCAATCCACGGAAGACAGTTAAACTGCACAGATTCCACCACCTTTCTTAATTAGTTGAGGTAGTTGAGATGGTTCAGCTATACAAAATGCATAGCTAGCTTAAATGGTCCCTTAGCACAAACCCCACAATCTAGCCTAAGTTCTCTAACTAGTTAAGATAGTAGCATGGTACTTAAGGTTTTTAACGCGCATTCACCAGATATCAGTGATTCTGTCTCATTATTGCGTGGTAATCTGGCGCTGGCTTTTTCATATAATATTCATCCTTTCCTGGAATCCACATGCTATATCAACCCCGAGGATCGCCATCTTGTCGTCGTTGGCGGGCTTGAGTGCTTCGGAGACCCCTAGAGCTATGGCGGCGAGAGCTTCGTCTCCTGGTAGGGCCACCCAAGCCAAACAAGTCAAAGGGTACAAGTCCGACGAAGCACAATCCAATGGTCCTTCAGTACAGGGGGTTGGGCACAAGGCTAGCATTCCTGTCCCCTTAAACACCCATGTTACGGAAAGGGCAACGAAGAAAATCAACACCACCAGACGAGACGGACTTTCAGAGTTATCAAAAGATACTGGTATGAATGACAGTGGTCAAAGCCGAAAGGAAATGGTTGACAGGAAGATGGAAGCCTTGAGCGCCAAATGGAAGACCAGAATTTGATTCTGGAAGGAAGAACTATATACGAGACAGGAAAGCGAGCCAAGCCACAGCTGAGATGCTGAGATGAGACATTACAACCTACACGTTCTTGGAATTAGCGATAGCAGATTGACAGGTTCAGGCAGACACAAAACCAACACAGGAGAGACAGTGCTATATTCCGGAAGAGATGACCAGCACCGTGAGGGAATAGCCATTATCTTCAAGAAGGGTCTTGAGAAGTGCCCGATGGAGTTGAAGCCGATCAAGTGAGATTGAAAGGGAGACACATCAACACAACTATCATCCAGCGTTAAGCACCAACAAAGGACAGTGACGAAGAAGGCAAGGACACCTTCACGAACTGCTTCAAGCAGAACTGCAGAACCACGTGACGAGATGAAGATTGTGATGTAAGATCTCAATGCAAAATTTGGAAATGACAGAAACTACGATAGGGCCACGGGGAGAGAAGGATATCACCATAAACGACAGTGGAAATAGGCTACTAGACATATACACCACCTTAGATTTTGTCACTGGAGGGACGCTCTTCCCACATCGAGACGTCCAATGGCTGAAAGGTTACTTTCCCAATAGAAAAGACAAGAACCAGGTTGACAACCTGATGGTCAACGGGATGTGGAGGCGATCACTGCCAAGACGTCAAAGTGAGAAGAGGAGCTGATGCGGGAAGTCACCACCATCTTGTGACCCCTAAACTGAAGTTGAAGCTGAGGAAGACCAGATTAAGTTTGAGAGGGCGACAACACTGACTCTGACGTGGAGAAGCTGCGAGACCTAAAACTTAAGACTGCCGTCACACTACAGCTGAGAAATAAGCTCCAGGTATGAGCGGATGCTGAAGACCAGACGTTGGAAGGTTCGGAAGACATCAATACAAAGTGGCAACAGCTTAAGATAGCCTACGAGCAGACCTGCAAGGCCTTTCCTGGAACAAAGCAGAGAAAGAGGAAGGAGTGGATCTCAGAGGATAGCTGGCAGACCATTGAGAAGAGAAGAATTCTCAAGATGAAAGTCTTGAAGGCCAAATCAGAGCGACTGAAGGAGAGATACAAGCAACAATGGATGGAAGCGAACCGAACAGTGAAGATGATGGCAAGAACAGAGAAGCAGAGCCACATAAACGACCCACCAAGCCAGGCAGAAGATGCAGCAAGTAGGGGAGAGCAACGCAAAGTCTATAAGATCATCAGGCTGCTGTGTGTCAGATATATAGTTGGCACTGATGCTCCGATGATGGACCAGCAGCGGCGACTGCTCATCACAGAAGCCGAGCAGGACGCACACACCTTCTATAACCTTTTCGACTTCTAACACCAATGTCATCTTTACCACCCTAAGACCTTGAGGAGCGGTATCTTCTTTGTCACCTTTTGGAACCTGTGGACCGGTATCTCCTTCTGGTCCTAGTGCTCCAGTATCTTCTATGCCACTTCTATGCCACTTTTAGGACCCTGAGATCCAGCTCCACCTCTACCAGGTGGCCCCTGTGAACCAGTAGAACCCTTGAAGCCTTGTGCATCAGTTTCTCCCTTGCCACCCTTATCTCCCCTAGTCCTCTTGCACCAGTATCTCCTTTAAGGCCTGTATCATCTTAATTTCCTTCTAGGCCAGTATCACCCTTATCACCTTTTGGTACTAGTGGCCCTGCTACTCCTTCAACACCTTCCACAATTGTATCTAGTTTGTTGTGATCTCCTGTAAATATACCCATTATAATATATGCTTATACAAAATACTGTTTTCTGAATGTTTTTATCAATTTTTTTTATTAATTTTTTTGGTACTAGTGGCCCTGCTACTCCTTCAACACCTTCCACAATTGTACCTAATTTGCCATGATCTCCTGTAAATATACCCATTATAATATATGCTTATACAAAATTTGTTTTCGGTACGATAAAGGTTAAAACAGCATAATTCAAGTGCAGAGAAGCGAAACAACGTTTTGAGTGAGATGAACCTGAAATGAGCGTCATTTGTTGCAAAAGCGGAGGAAATTTTTTGCCTTGCGATAAAGCTTAAAAAGCTTAATTCAGCAGAAGCATTAAGGCTAGTTAAACCATGTGAACTACTTTGTGCATTTTAACTGTCTTGGCTACTTTGACTATTTAACGAGTTTAAACAATTTAGCTTGATTGTGCGGTTTGTGCAGTTGACCCTATCGAGCAAAGTTATTCATTTTGTCCAGTTGAACCAATTAACCCGGTCTGAGCATTTGAACCACATCAACCATTTCAGATAGATGGTGCAATTTGTGCACTTTTACTCTTTCCGCTACTTTGATTATCTTAATTAGTTAAACCGATTAAGCTAGATAGTGCAGTTTACGCAATGGAAACATTTAAACTAGTTATACACAGTTTGACCATTTGAACTACTTCAACCCATTAGAAAAGATTTTGCAACCCGTGCAGTTTGACTGGCTTGGCTTGGCTTGGCTTGGCTTGGCTTGGCTTGGCTTGGCTTGTCTGACCGTCACTTTAACCAGTTGGATAGATGGTGCAATTTTTTTCAGACGACCTCAGTTTGACTGAAACCAGGTTAACCATTTCAACTAGATTGTCCAGGTTGTGAAGTTGAATTGATTAGGCTAGTTATCCATTGTTTTTCAATTGAAGCAAAACGTATTTAACCACGTCACATACTTCGACCAATTAAGCTGGATTGTGTAGCTTGTGCAGTTGATCCAATTAAGCTAAGCATTTTGTCCGGCTAAAGCCTTTAAGCTAGTTTGACCATATGAACCACTTCCACCAATTACGATGGATTGTCCAATTTGTGCAATTCAACTGTTGTCGCTCGATGGACATTTAACCTTTTGAACCCTAAAGCTACGTCAACTGGTTAGACTGGTTCAAATGGTCCATGAAGCTTAACTTGTTTAAGTGGACAAAATGCATAACTATGCACAACAGTTCAAGCTTGATTGACCAATAGAACTAGTCTAAACTGTTGACGTAGGTTGTGTTAATTGTGCAAAAAAGCAGTAAACCTGCAAAAACCGCAAAATCTCGCTTCACTGGTTAGACTTGTTCAAATGGTCAAACCACCTAAAATTGTTGCAGGGACAAAATGCATACCCAACTTAACAGCTTCAACTGCACAAACTTTTCAATCAAGCTCAACTGTTTGACCTGGCTAGATAATCAAACTAGCAAAACAGCAAAACTGCAGAAATAACACAATCTGTATTGAATTGTTTAAGTAGTCATGGTCAAACTAGCTAAAAACATTGAACTGAACAAAATGCATAACTAGGTTGAATGGTTAAACTGCACAACCTCCCTTAATAAGTTCAGCTAGTTAAAATGGTCAAACTAGCTTAATCGGTTAAAGGGCTTCGTTTATTTCACTGGTTTAAATAGTCAAACTAGCGAAAACCGTCAAGTCGCTCAAATTTTTACAAGCAATCTTAATTGGTTAAGGCCGTTAAATGACACTAGCCTTAATGCTTTAACTGCACAAAATTCACAACCAGATTTAACAATTCAATTGAACAAGATGCATAACTGGGTCAAATGATTCAACAGCACTATCTGTGCAATGTAGCTTAATTGAATCCAGTAGTCCAAATGGTCAAACGGGGCAAATTGATTCAAGTGGTCAAATAGTCAAACAAGGGAACACAGTTAAAATGCGCAAATTGGACAAACTATCTTCATTGGTTCAAGCAGTATAAATGGTCAAACTAGCTTGGGGATAGGGTTTAATCGGACAAAAAGCATAACTACCATAAATAGTTTAACTGGTTAAAAAGTCAAACTAGCGAATACAGTTGAACTGAAGAAAGTTATAAAACGCGGAGAAAGTTCAACTGCGCAAAACGCAGAAAGTACGTGAGTTGGCTCAATTGGCTGTTTAGAGCTTTATGTAATGGAAAAAAACAACGGTTTCGCCCTTTTTTTGCTAAATTATCCTGTTTTTTTAACCTTATCGCATTAAAACATTTTATCGTACTTACTTAAAGTCTTTATTCCATCATAAGATAAAACTACATATCTTATGTTACAATGAATTGAAAAAACTACAGAAATCTACATACATATTATGAATTAAAAAGTATATCATTACAATAAATGGAGCTTAAATATCAACCTGTTTACAAATGTGTTCATAAAGCGCTGTGTATTAATTTTCGGGCGCGCGCAGCCTTTTTTCCTGAGATTGTGTAGATATGTCTTTTGGACAGGAATGATATCTTTCAGGGGGTGGCAATCCGTTGATTTTAGTTTCTTCAAAATGTTTCTGTCTTGTTTGTTTAAAAGGTTCTTGATAAAAACTGGAAATGAGATAAAACCGCGTTTATGACATCGGTCTAAAAAATTTTGTACAACCGTAAGATCGGACTCAGATACCCCATAGACTGAAAGTGCATAGCTAAAATTAGCCAAAACAATCGATATAAAAAGATGATCAATCTCTGCCTGAGAGTAATGTCCCTTTCTCAATGTTCGTAGGACGTGTAAACACTTGTTTGCTTTGACAAGCTTAGTTCTTACATGCTCATCAAATTTTCCATCACTCTGTAAAGTTACTCCTAGTAAAACGAAGCTATTACATTGGGGAATATTATTAATTGGAGAGTAGAGTACATTATGATTTTTCTTTCTAACAACCAGCTCTTTACATTTGCAAGGGTTGCAGACCATTCTATTGTCTTTACACCATGTTAAGAACTGTCCTACTAAGTCGGCAGACGGGTCACTATTCCTAGTGATAGGCGAAAGAATAGTGGAATCATCGGCATATTTAAAAAGCACAGGGCAACCATTAAAAAAAATCTCCAAATCGTTCAAAAATATATTAAAAAGATACGGTCCGCTTACACTACCTTGTGTGGTTCCTCTATTGACAAGTTTCCACTGTCCTAAAAAATTATAACTAACAACACGTTGTTGTCTTGCATAGAGGAAACTATGATACCAATTGATAATGTACGGATTTAGAGGTAGCTGTTTCAGTTTGGCAGACAAAATAGCATGGTTCACAAAATCGAAAGCCTTACTGAAGTCCATGGTAAAAATTCGCACTGCGCTATAGTCACTACTATCTAAATACTTGTATGTCTGGTGCTGGATAGCGAGCAAGGCATTTGTGCAACTACCCGCCTGTCTATATGCAAATTGGGTGTGGCTCAGGTTGCTCTCAATGACTGACTGTGCTTGTGTACGATACACGACCTTCTCAAACAACCGGGCAATAACGGGAGTAACATTAATACCACGGTAGTCTGAGTCCTCTATAGGCATGTTCACTTTGGGGAGAGGATTAACATTTGCCCTTTTCCAGGAGTCTGGCCATGTATGAGTAGACAGCGACAGATTCCAAACGTGAGTGACGATTGGTGTGGGTAGCTCAGCACAGTCTTTCCAGATCCAGTACGGGAGGTCGTCTGGTCCCGTTGCGGTTTTCTTTACATGAACTAAGGTATTCCAGACACACCGCTCAGATATTTTCGGGGGCTTTACACTGTCCGGGATATCCATATCACTAGGTCTAACGTAAGTGTCATCATAGCACAGGTTGGCGAAGTAGTCGTTCAGACGAACTAGAGAGTTCTTGTCCAAATTTATCAACGATGACCTGCGACGCTGCGATAGGGCGTCCACGCCCTTCCACCACTCACCGCTACCAATGGCAGCCAGTTTTCTTCTGTTCTCGGTTATCAGCTCAGAAATGCGCTTATTAAATAAAGACAGGCGTTCCTTATTCTTTAAAGATATATGGGACTTAGTCCTCAGCATACACTTGACTAATGGGGACATCCAAACTGGGTCACGCGATGACATGCGTACAGATTTTTGCGGCATAAACTTATTCATCACTGCACGAATCTTTACCTCAAGCACCTCGACCGCCTTGTTTATGTCCACCTCATTGAGGACGTCACTCCAGTCCAGCGCAGTGAGTGCCATATAAAATGACTGTTTCCGATGTTCCCTACAGTCCCGCACAAGAACTTTGCGGCGCATAGGTTTAAGCTTTAATCCCGCCGGTAAAACAAAGCCTTCATGGTCTGTCTTAATAAGCATATGTATGGAATATGCTTGACCGAACAGATCCGCTCGGTTGGTCATACAGTTATCCAAGCACGCGTTACCCCGCGTGGGAAAATCAACCACGAAATCCCAGCCAGACAAAGCCTTAAATTCTTGCATATCCAAACGATTTACATCGCCACCACAGACAATAGCCGCTTCTGGGTGTTTGTTCAACACAAGGTCCACAAAAGATATTATATAATTAATTAAGTCGAGATCCCGGTAGCTATGCTTGGGAGGATTATACAGGCCGCAAATTAGCATAATGTGATCGGACGGCAACTGCACTGTTAAAGCAATAAATTCATATAAATTGGACCGATAGACATCCAAGACTTTAAGACTGTCTCTCACATAGACCGCAACACCCCCTTTTTTTCTTTTGTCCAAGTCTGCCCAACCTCTGTCCCGCCTGAACACATTGTAATTTGGGATATTCACCACGGCGTCCGGCATATTAGTGGAAAGATGAGTTTCACTGACAATACACACATCAATATCCTGAGATCTCAGGTCAGCCTCAAGCGCCACAGGTGCTCGTACACGACTTTTTGTTTTCGACAAACCACAAATGTTCGTAAACAAACATTTTGGGACAGCGAAACCCTTTGATTTAGAGGTGGATGTTTTGTCGGTTGTGTTGACACGCGGAATGTTAATTAAGTTACTCCGATCCACTTTCCGACCTTCAGCCTCGATGAAACGGCGGCCTTGCATCACCGGGATTTTCTTGGTTGAGATGGATCGTGAGATTCGAGCACTATGTTGCCCACGGTATCTCAGAATGCCGAGTGACTTGAACTGAGATAGAACGGCCGGAGATGGCTTGAAAGCTTTGTTTCGGAGAGACAAGAGTTCAGAGCATTTCAAAGACGCTGGCTTAGTTCGCATTAACATCGGGTAGTTCTTATTAACTCCTCCGAAACTCCGGTCTATCTCTGGACCCGGTTGTGACTCTACGTCCATATCTATAGTGATATCTAGCGTGATATATTTCTCCGGTACTGCAAGCAAGGTTAGACCATGGACGCCCCACAACACCACCGGCCGGCGAACTCTAAATTTAGGAGTAGTAAACTTGGATAAAATATGTTTGAAAAGCCAAGGACTTTCAGCCCCCCCACAGCGACAATTGTAGCATTCTTGGGCAAAAAGAATGAATGAAGTACTGATAAACGGTTTCCGCATATCAGCAGCTAATTGAGCTTATCTTACTTTTATCTTACTAAAAAGAACGTGTTTGCTTTCTGTGTAATAAAGCTAAAAAAAATAGCGAAACTCGGCGGCTAACAACAGAACAAACGTTTTGAGCGAGATAAAGCTGAAATGAATGTAACTAGCTACAAGCAGGCAGAAAACCTCTTTCGGTGTAATAAAAGTAGGGCCAGCTAAATTCAACGGCAACTAAGCGAAAAATCCTTTCCGCGTGATAGAGCCGAAAGGAGCGTTATTAAGCACCAAAAAAAAAAAAAAACAGGCGAAAACCTTTTTCAAGTGCAGAAAAGCTGAAAATAGGGTAGTAAAGAACCAAAACAGCTTAAAACAGCGCGATTAGCTCCAAACAGGCAAAAACCGTTTCCAGTGCGAAAAAGCTGAACACAGCGCAATGTAGCGCCACAACAGCAAAAAAACGTTCTTATGAGTGAGATATAGCGAGAGGCAGCGTGATAAGCTGCAAACGGGCGAAAACCCTTTATGCAGTGCAGAAAGGCTGAGAACAGTGTAATTTGGACCCAAAAGAGCAAAAGCGTTCTTTTTTGAGCGACGTATAGCTAGAACCAGGGTGATAAGCTGTAAACAGGTTAAAAAAAAACCTTTATGCATTGCAAAAAAGCTGAAAAGGGTATAAGCGAACATGCACAAAGAGGGTTTTCGGTACGATTAAGCGAAAAAGGGCCTAATTTAGCAGCACAGAAGCAAAAAAAAAAGTTGTTATGATTGAGATATAGCTTAAAACAGCGTAATGAGCTGGAAACAGGCGACAGTCTTCATGCAGTTGGAAAAAAAACAAAATTTAAAACGGCGTAATTTTGAACCGAAACAGCAAAAACGTTTTTTGTTTTGAGTGAGATTTAGCTAAAATCAGTCAATTGTCTGCAAAAAGGCCAGAACACCGGTTTTGGTTCAAGGAAGAAAAAAAAGTGCGTAAATCCAGGAAACCAGCACAAAAAAGGTTCTAGGTGCAATACAGCTGAAATACAGCGGCGAAAAAGCAAAAATTTTCTTTTGAGTGAGATATAGTTGGAATCAATGGGGAAAGCTTCAAATAGGCGAAAACCGTTTCCAGTGCGAAAAAGCTGAACACAGCGCAATTTAGCACCACAACAACAAAAACATTTTTTTGCGTGAAACATAGCTGGAATCAGCGTGATTAGCTGAAAACAGGCCAGAACCTTTATGCCGTGAAAAAAGTCTTGTAAGAGTGTAATTTGGACCCAAAAGAGCAAAAAAACGTTCTTTTGATTGAGGTCTAGCTAGAATCAGCGTGACTAGCTTCAAAAAGGCTAAATTTTTTATTCAGTGCAAAAAAATTTGGAAAAAGCGAAATTTACTAACAAAACAGTAGAAACATTGTGTGCCAAAATTAGGCTTGTGGACGTCTCAGTGTGGAAAGAGCGTCCCTCCAATGACAAAATCAAAGGCGGTCTAGATGTCCAGTAGCCTCTCTCCATTGTCCTTCATGGTGCCACATGCTTCTCTCCCCATGGCCCTTTCGTAGTTCCTGTTGTCATTTCCAACATTTGCCTCGAGATCTCCCATCAAAATCTTCATCGCACGACGCGGTGTGTTCTCCAGTTCTGATTCAAGCTCTTCGTTGTCTTACTTACTGTCGTTTGTTGGTGTGTAACACTGGATGATAGTTGTGTTGATGTGTCTCCCTTTGAATCTCACTTTTAGGAGCCTGCTTTTGATTGGCTTCCACTCCAGCAGGCACTCCTCGAGATCTTTCTTGCGGATGATGGCTGGTCCTTTATGGCGCTGGTGATCTCTTCCGGAATATAGAATTGCCTCTCCTGTGATGGTTTTGTGACTGCCAGAACGTGTCCCTTTGCTCTCACTGATTCAAAGGACTTGTAGGTTGTAGCGTCTCATCTCAGTCGTGGCTTGTGCCAGCTTTCCTGTCTCGTGCATAGCTTTTACATTCCAGAATCCAATGCCGGTCTTGCATTTGGCACTCAAGACTTCCATCTTCCTGTCAGCGGCTTCCTTTCGGCTTTAACCACGGTCATTCATAAGAGTATCTTTGGATGACTCTAAAAGCCCGTCTTGCCCGGTAGTGTGGATTTTCTTTATTGTCGTTTCCGTAACATGGGAGTTTTATGGGACAAAGTTGTTAGCCCTCTGCCCAACCCCCTATCCTGGAGGACCAGAGGATTGCGTTTCGTTGGACCTCTACCCTCGGACCTTTCCTGCTTAGGTGGCCCTACCAGGAGACGAAGCTCCTGCCGGCATAGCTCTGTCAAAGGCACCAAAGGCACTCAAGCCCGCCGACCACGACAAGGTGGCGATCTTTCAGGGACGTGATAGCATATGGATTCCAGGAAATGATAAATATGACATGAAAAAACCAGCCTTGAATAATGGCACAATAATAACAAGACAGATATCTGGTGAGTATGCGTTTAAAGCCCCAAGCACTATAGTACTATCCTAACTAGTTAAACCACTTGGGATAGACTGTGCGGTTTGCGCAATGGAATTATTAGTCAGCTTAAATGCTTCAACTGCTTAATTAGTCAAGTAAGCAAACACAAATAAACTGTACAAATTGGAAAAGTTATTTTAATTAGTGAAAGTAAATCACATGGTAAAAGAAGCCTAAACGGTTCGATTGGACAAAATCCATAATTAGCTTAATTGGTATTAACTGCACAATCTGAACAATTGAGCTGAAATGGTTCAAATGGTTTAACAGTAAAAGGTCAACCAAGAAAAGTTGCACGATCTGTCTCAACCGGTTGGAGTACTTTTAATGGTCAAATTAGCTTCAATCAATGAACGGTGCAAACTGCGCGATCTAGCTTAGTTTCTTGAAGTATTTAAAACAATCAAAGTATTTTCATTGATTCGACTTGTAAAATAGTCAAACCAGTAAACAAAGTCAAACTGCACAGATTGCAGCATCTTTCTCAATTGGTTCAAGTAGTTGAAATGGTCCAACTGCACAAAATGCATAACTAGCCGAAATGGTTCCATCGCACAAACTGCACAATCTACCTTTAGTGGTTTGACTATTTAAGATGGAAGCATTACACTTAGGGCCTTTTAAGCACATTCACCAGATATCAGGTATTCTTTGTTATTGTTGCGCAGTAATTTTGCGCCGGCCTTTTTTTATTACTTTTTTATTTTTTATAATCCTTAGTATTTACTGGAATCCGACTGTCTTACCGAGATTGACCATTCGACGGGTTGAGTCATTTTAAGATAGCGTCTGGCCATTTGAAAAAGCTTTATCAATCAAGATAGATTGTGCAATTTGTGAAAATTGTGCAGTTAGTGTCTTAGCTACCTTGACTATTGAAGCGTGATCGTGCAGTTCCTGCAGTTGATCCTATTAAGCTACTTATGCATCTTCTTTGCGTGTAAATCAATGAATCGAGTGTGACCATTTGAACTACATGGACCATTTGACATAGATAGTGCAAATGGTGCACTCTCCCTGTTTTTGCTAGGTTGATTATTTCAAAATTTTAACCAGTTAAACTAGATTGAGGAGTCTGTGCGGTCGAACCTATAAAGCTCGCAATGCATTTTGTCCCCTTCAACAGTTTAAGCTAGTTTGAACATTTGAACTTATTCAACCAGTCGAGATAAACTGTGCAATTTGTGCAGTTTTACTGTTTTGGATAGTTTAATTAACTAGTAAAAAACTTTGATATAGTCAAGTCGGCGAAGATAGCTAAATACACAAATTCAACAATGCTATCTCCGTTGGTTGTAGGGGTTCAAATGATCAAACTAGCCAAGAAAAGGTCAACCGGACAAAATGCATAAGAAGGTTAAATAGTTCAAACGGTAAAATAGTGAAACTATTGCAAACAGCAGAACTGCACAGTCTACAGAATCTTTGTCAACTGGTTAGAGAGCTTCAAATGGTCAATCTAAGTCGCCTTAATGTCGCCTTAATGGCTCAACGGGCTAAATGTCATTAGGGCAATAACAGTTAAACTGCACAAATCGCACAATCTATCTATTTGGTCGAAGTAGTTAACATGGTGAAACTATCTTCAAGGCTTTGAGGATCAACAGTCCAAACTTCACAATCTGACTTAAGTGGTCGAAGTAGTTTATATGGTTTAACTACCTTCAGTGCTTCAACTGAAGAAAATTACTATAGTATTCAGGTCAACCGCACAATTTCAACAATCTAGCTCAAATACTTCATTTGGTTTAAAAGTCAAACTAAAGTCACCTGAGGAAAATCGCACAATCTATCTCAATTGGTTAAATTAACTTCGAGGAATAAGCCACAGAAACTGCAGAATCTAGCTGAACTAAGTGAAGTAGCTAAAATAGTCAAACTATTTTAATTGATTCGACTGGCTAAATAGTCAAAACCAGCCAAGATACTTACATAAATTGGTTTTTTGCCCCTTTCCAGCTAATTGACTGATTTTAGCTTGATCTCACTGAAAAGAACGTTTTTGTTGTTTTCTTGCGAAATTGTGCTTTATTCAATACTCTTTTTTTTTTTTGCACTGAATGACGATCTTCCCTGTCTGCAGCTAATCACGCTGATTTAGTCACATCTCCCTCAAAAGAACGTTTCTGCTGTTTTGGTGCTAAATTAGGCTTTTTTCAGATGTTGATATTAAGAGATCCTCGCAGCTAAGAACACTACTGATACCGGTGCAGCGCCCTACCCACTGAGCTAACAGGCCAACTTGGAGATGGTCAATGTGTTGGGTCCAAATAAACCATCCAAGTAATGAATGACGATTTTAGATATGTGAAGTTCATATATTTGCACTGCGGTAAAGAGATGATATTAGGAGATCGTCCCAGCTGAGAACTCTATTGAAACGAGCAGTTGATAATAGGACCTGAAAAAAGTTGGCTTGTTACCTCAGTTGGCAGAGCCCTGCACCGCTTCAACTCCTGTACGGGCCTGAATTTTCCATAGATCCTATTATCAACTACTCGTTTCAGTACTGTTCTTAGCTGCGTGGATGTCTTAATATCATCTCTTCACAGCAGTGCAAACATATGAACTTCATATATCTAAAATCATCTCTATTTTCAGCTCTTTCGCACTCGCAAAAGGTTTTCGCCTGTTTGCAGCTACTCCTTGGTCTTTCTGCAGATAATCAGTATGATTCCAACTTTATCTCACTCCAAAGAATGTTTTTGTCGTTTTGTTTCTAAATTGAGCTGTTGTTAGGTTTTTTTGCATCGAAAAAGGTCTTCGCCTGTTTGCGGATTTATCACGCAAATTCTAGCTGTTTCTCACTGAAATGAAAGTTCTTTCTTGTTTTAGTCCAAAACTGCAATGTCCTCACCTTTTTTCGCACTGGAAACGGTTTTCAGCTGTTCGAGGCTAATCACGTTCTGTTAACCTTAATCTAAACCACAACAATATTTTAACTTTTCACTGGTAATTTACGCTCTTTTCAGCTCTATCGCACTGGAAACGCTTTTTTTGCTTCTTGGCTGTTGTTATGCAGTTTTTACCTTCCTTGAACAAAAACTGCCTTCCTGGCCTCTTTTCAATCTGACTAAAAAGAAGGTTTTTGCTGATTTGTTGCTAAATTACACTGTTTTCAGCTTTTTTGCACTGCATAGAGGCTTTGGTCTTTTTCCAGGTAATCACGATGATTCTCACTTTATCTCACTCCAAAGAATGTTTTTGTTGTTTTGTTGCTAAATTACGCTCTTCTCACGTTTTTCTGCACCAAAAGAGGTCTTGGCCGGTTTGCAGCTTAACCACGCTAATTCTAGCTGTTTGCCACTCAAATAAAAGTTTTTTCCTGTTTTAGTCCAAAACTGCAATGTCCTCACCTTTTTTCGCACTGGAAATTGTTTTCAGCTGTTCGAAGCGAATCACGTTGTTTTAACTTACATCTAAACCACAACAACATTTTTGCTTCACGCTCGTAATTTTCGCTCTTTTCAGCTCTATCTCTGCAGTGCAAAAAAGCTGAAAACAGCGTAATTTAGCAACTTAAGAGCAAAAACGTTCTTTTTAGTCACATTGAGCTAAAATCAGTCAATTGGCCCGGAAAACGCCAGGAAAGCAGTTTTCGTTCAAAGAAAGTAAAAACTGGATAAGAACAGCAAACAAGCATCCAAAAGGTTTTGGGTACGATTAAGCTGAAAACAGTGTAAATTACCAGCAAAAAGCAAAAATATTGTTGTGCTTCAGTTTTAAGTTAGCAGAACGTGATTAGCTTCGAACAGCCGAAAACCGTTTTCATTGCGAAAAAAGGGGAGGACATTGCAATTCTGGACTAAAACAGGAAAACACTTTTATTAGAGTGAGAAACAGCTAGAGTTAGCGTGATATAGCTGCAAACAGGCAAAGACCTTTTTCGGTGAAAAAAGAAACTAAGAACACCATAATTTAGCAACAAAACCACAAAGACATTCTTTGGAGTGAGAGCAAGTTAAATCATCGTGATTACCTGCAAAGAGACCAAAACCTCTCTCCAGTGCAAAAAAGCTGAAAACAGCGTGATTTAGCAACAAAATAGAAAAAACTTTCTTTTTAGTCAGATTGAGCTAAAATCAGTCACTTGCCCCAAAAAAGGCCAGAAAAGTAGTTTCTTTTCAAGAAAAGTAGAAACTGCATAACAACAGCAAACGAGCACAAAAAGGGTTTTGGGTGCGATAGAGCTGAAAAGAGCGTAAATTACCAGCGTAAAGCAAAAATGTTGTTGTGGTTCAGATTTAAGTTAAAGCAACGTAATTTGCCTCGAACAGCTGAAAACCGTTTCCAGTGCGAAAAAAGGTGAGGGCATTGCAGTTTTGAACTAAAACAGGGAAAAAACTTTAATTTGAGTGGCAAAAAGCTAGAATAAGCGTGATAAAGCAGCAAACAGGCGGAGACCTTTTTCGGTGCAAAAAAAACCTGACAACCCCGTAATTTAGCAACAAAACCACGAAAACATTCTTTAGAGTGAGAGAAAGTTAGAATCATCGTGATTACCTGCAAAAAAACCAAAATCTTTTTCCAGTGCAAAAAAGCTCAAAACAGCGTAATTTAGCAACAAAACAGCAAAAACGTTCTTTTTAGTCAGATTGAGCTAAAATCAGTCAATTGGCAACAAAAAAGCCAGGAAAGCAGTTTTTTTTCAATGAAGGTAAAATGTTTATAACAACAGCAAAGAAGCACAAAAAATGTTTGCAGTGCGATAGAGCTGAAAAGAACGTAAATTACCAGCGGAAAGCCAAAATGTTCTTGTGGTTCAGATTTAAGTTAACAGAACGTGATTAGCTTCGAACAGCCGAAAACCGTTTTCAGTGCGAAAAAAGGTGAGGACATTGCAGTTGTGGGCTAAAACAGGAAAACACTTTCATTTGACTGAGAAACAGGTAAAGTTATCGTGATATAGCCCCAAACAGGCGAAGACCTTATTCGGTGCAAAGTAAACCTGACAACACCGTAATTTAGCAACAAAACCACAAAAACATTCTTTGGAGTGAGAGAACGTTAGAATCACCGTCATTACCTGCAAAGGGAGCAACACCTCTCTGCAGTGCAAAAAAGCTGAAAACAGCGTAGTTTAGCAACAAAACAGCAAAACGTTCTTTTAAGTCAGATCGAGCTAAAATCAGTCACTTGGCCCAAAAAAGACCAGAAAAGCAGTTTCTGTTCAAGAAAAGTAGAAACTGTATAACAACAGCAAACAAGCACAAAAAGGGTTTTGGGTGCGATAGAGCTGAAAAGAGCGTAAATAACCAGCGTAAAGCAAAAATGTTGTTGTGCTTCAGATTTAAGTTAAAACAACGTAATTCGCCTCCAACAGCTGAAAACCGTTTCCAGTGCGAAAAAAGGTGAGGACATTGCAGTTTTGGACTAAAACAGGAAAAAAACTTTTATTTGAGTGGCAAACAGCTAGAATAAGCGTGATAAAGCAGCAAACAGGCGGAGACCTTTTTCGGTGCAAAAAAAACCTGACAACCCCGTAATTTAGCAACAAAAACACAAAAACATTCTTTAGAGTGAGAGAAAGTTAGAATCATCGTGATTACCTGCAAAAAAACCAAAATCTTTTTCCAGTGCAAAAAAGCTCAAAACAGCGTAATTTAGCAACAAAACAGCAAAAACGTTTTTTTTAGTCAGATTGAGCTAAAATCAGTCAATTGGCAACAAAAAGGCCAGGAAAGCAGGTTTTGTTCAATGAAGGTAAAATGTTTATAACAACAGCAAAGAAGCACAAAAAATGTTTGCAGTGCGATAGAGCTGAAAAGAACGTAAATTACCAGCGGAAAGCCAAAATGTTCTTGTGGTTCAGATTTAAGTTAACAGAACGAGATTAGCTTCCAACAGCCGAAAACCGTTTTCAGTGCGAAAAAAGGTGAGGACATTGCAGTTGTGGGCTAAAACAGGAAAGCACTTTCATTTGACTGAGAAACAGGTAAAGTTATCGTGATATAGCCCCAAACAGGCGAAGACCTTATTCGGTGCAAAATAAACCTGACAACACCGTAATTTAGCAACAAAACCACAAAAACATTCTTTGCAGTGAGAGAACGTTAGAATCACCGTCATTACCTGCAAAGGGAGCAACACCTCTCTGCAGTGCAAAAAAGCTGAAAACAGCGTAGTTTAGCAACAAAACAGCAAAACGTTCTTTTAAGTCAGATCGAGCTAAAATCAGTCACTTGGCCCAAAAAAGACCAGAAAAGCAGTTTCTGTTCAAGAAAAGTAGAAACTGTATAACAACAGCAAACAAGCACAAAAAGGGTTTTGGGTGCGATAGAGCTGAAAAGAGCGTAAATAACCAGCGTAAAGCAAAAATGTTGTTGTGCTTCAGATTTAAGTTAAAACAACGTAATTCGCCTCCAACAGCTGAAAACCGTTTCCAGTGCGAAAAAAGGTGAGGACATTGCAGTTTTGGACTAAAACAGGAAAAAAACTTTTATTTGAGTGGCAAACAGCTAGAATAAGCGTGATAAAGCAGCAAACAGGCGAAGACCTTTTTCGGTGCAAAAAAAACCTGACAACCCCGTAATTTAGCAAGAAAACGACAAAAACATTCTTTGGAGTGAGATAAAGTTACAATTATTCTGATTACCTGTAAGAACACCAAAACCTGTCTCCAGTACAAAAAAGCTGAAAAGAGCGTAATTTAGCAACTAAAGAGGAAAAACGTTCTTTTTAGTCACATTGAGCTAAAGTCAATCAATTGGCCCCAAAAAAGGCCAGGAGAGCAGTTTTCGTTGAAAGAAGGAAAAAACTGGATAAGAACAGCGTAAAGCAAAAATGTTGTTGTGCTTCAGATTTAAGTTAAAACAACGTAATTGGCCTCGAACAGATGAAAACCGTTTCCAGTGGATAAAAAAGGGGAGGACATTGCCGTTTTGGACTAAAACAGAAAAAAACTTTTATTTGAGTGGCAAAAAGCTAGAATTAGCGTGGTTAAGCTGCAAACCGGCCAAGACCTCTTTTGGTGCTACAAAAACCTTAAAACAGCGTAATTTAGCAACAAAATAGAAAAAAATTTCTTTTTAGTCAGATTGAGCTAAAATCAGTCACTCGGCCCAAAAAAGGCCTGAAAAGTAGTTTCTTTTCAAGAAAAGTAGAAACTGCATAACAACAGCAAACAAGCACAAAAAGGGTTTTGGGTGCGATAGAGCTGAAAAGAGCGTAAATTACCAGCGTAAAGCAAAAATGTTGTTGTGGTTCAGATTTAAGTTAAAGCAACGTAATTTGCCTCGAACAGCTGAAAACCGTTTCCAGTGCGAAAAAAGGTGAGGGCATCGCAGTTTTGGACTAAAAAAAGAAAAAAACTTTAATTTGAGTGGCAAACAGCTAGAATTAGCGTGATATAGCCGCAAACAGGCGAAGACCTTTTTTGGTGCAAAAAAACCTAACAACCCCGTAATTTAGCAACAAAACAACGAAAACATTCTTTAGAGTGACAGAAAGTTAGAATCATCGTGATTACCTGCAAAAAAACCAAAATCTTTCTCCAGTGCAAAAAAGCTTAAAACACCGTAATTTAGCAACAAAACAGCAAAAACGTTCTTTTTAGTCAGATTGAGCTAAAATCAGTCAATTGGCAACAAAAAGGCCACGAAAGCAGTTTTTGTTCAATGAAGGTAAAATGTTTATAACAACAGCGAAGAAGCACAAGAAATGTTTGCAGTGCGATAGAGCTGAAAAGAACGTAAATTACCAGCGGAAAGCCAAAATGTTCTTGTGGTTCAGATTTAAGTTAACAGAACGTGATTAGCTTCGAACAGCCGAAAACCGTTTTCAGTTCGAAAAAGGGTGAGGACATTGCAGTTGTGGACTAAAACAGGAAAACACTTTCATTTGACTGAGAAACAGGTAAAGGTATCGTGATATAGCCCCAAACAGGCGAAGACCTTATTCGGTGCAAAATAAACCTGACAACACCGTAATTTAGCAACAAAACCACAAAAACATTCTTTGGAGTGAGAGAACGTTAGAATCACCGTCATTACCTGCAAAGGGAGCAACACCTCTCTGCAGTGCAAAAAAGCTGAAAACAGCGTAGTTTAGCAACAAAACAGCAAAACGTTCTTTTAAGTCAGATCGAGCTAAGATCAGTCACTTGGCCCAAAAAAGACCAGAAAAGCAGTTTCTGTTCAAGAAAAGTAGAAACTGTATAACAACAGCAAACAAGCACAAAAAGGGTTTTGGGTGCGATAGAGCTGAAAAGAGCGTAAATAACCAGCGTAAAGCAAAAATGTTGTTGTGCTTCAGATTTAAGTTAAAACAACGTAATTCGCCTCCAACAGCTGAAAACCGTTTCCAGTGCGAAAAAAGGTGAGGACATTGCAGTTTTGGACTAAAACAGGAAAAAAACTTTTATTTGAGTGGCAAACAGCTAGAATAAGCGTGATAAAGCAGCAAACAGGCGAAGACCTTTTTCGGTGCAAAAAAAACCTGACAACCCCGTAATTTAGCATGAAAACGACAAAAACATTCTTTGTAGTGAGATAAAGTTACAATTATTCTGATTACCTGTAAGAACACCAAAACCTGTCTCCAGTACAAAAAAGCTGAAAAGAGCGTAATTTAGCAACTAAAGAGGAAAAACGTTCTTTTTAGTCACATTGAGCTAAAGTCAGTCAATTGGCCCCAAAAAAGGCCAGGAGAGCAGTTTTCGTTCAAAGAAAGAAAAAACTGGATAAGAACAGCGTAGAGCAAAAATGTTGTTGTGCTTCAGATTTAAGTTAAAACAACGTAATTGGCCTCGAACAGATGAAAACCGTGGAAAAACAGTGGAAAAAAAAGGTGAGGACATTGCCGTTTTGGACTAAAACAGGAAAAAACTTTTATTGGAGTGGCAAACAGCTAGAATTAGCGTGATAAAGCCGCAAACAGGCGCAGACCTTTTTCGGTGCAAAAAAACCTGACAAAACATTCTTTGGAGTGAGATAAAGTTACAATCATTCTGATTACCTGCAAGAAGACCAAAACCTCTCTCCAGTGCAAAAAAGCTGAAAACAGCGTAATTTAGCAACTAATGGGCAAAAACGTTCTTTTTAGTCACATTGAGGTAAACTCAGTTAATTAGCTCGAAAAAGGCCAGGAAAGCAGTTTTCGTTCAAGGAAAGTAAAAACTGGATAAGAACAGCATACAAGCACACAAAAGGTTTTTGGGTGCGATTAAGCTGAAAAGAGTGTAAATTACCAGCAAAAAGCAAAAATGTTGTTGTGGTTCAGATGTAAGTTAAAACAACGTCATTGGCTTCAAACAGCTGAAAACCGTTTCCAGTGTAAAAAAAAGGTGAGGACATTGCAATTTTTGATTAAAGCAGGAAAACAGTTTAATTGGAGTGAGAAACAGTTAGAGTTGGCATGATATAGCCGCAAACAGGCGAAGACCTTTTTCGGTGCAAAAAAAACCTGACAACACCGTAAGTTAGCAACAAAACCACAAAAACATTCTTTGGAGTGAGAGAAAGTTAGAATCATCGTGATTACCTGCAAAAAGATCAAAGCCTCTCCAGTGCAAAAAAGCTGAAAACAGCGTAATTTAGCAACAAAACAGCAAAAACCTTCTTTTTAGTCAGATTGAGCTAAAATCAGTCAATTGACCACAAAAAGGCGAGGAAAGCAGTTTTTTTTCAAGGAAAGTAAAAACTGCATAACAACAAGCAAGAAGCACAAAAGGGGTTTGCAGTGCGATGGAGCTGAAAAGAACGTAAATTAGCAGCGAAAAGCTAAAATGTTGTTGTGGTTCAGATTTAAGTAAACAGAACGTGACTAGCTTCGAACAGCTGAAAACCGTTTCCAGTGCAAAAAAAGGTAAGGACATTGCGATTTTCGACTAAAACAGGTGAACACTTTCATTTGAATGACAAACAGCTAGAATTAGCGTGATAAGCTGCAAACAGGCGAAGACCTTTTTCGGTGCAAAAAAACCTGACAAGAGCGTAATTTAGCAACAAAACAACAAAAACATTCTTTGGAGTGAGATAAAGTGAGAATCATCGTGATTACCTGGAAAAAGACCAAAGCCTCTATGCAGTGCAAAAAAGCTGAAAACAGCGTAATTTAGCAACAAATTAGCAAAAACGTTCGTTTTAGTCGGATTGAGCTAAGATCAGTCACTTGGCGAAGGCCAGGAAAGCAGTTTTTGTTCAAGAAAAGTAAAAACTGCATAACAAGAGCAAACAAGCACAAAAATGGTTTTGGGTGCGATAGAGCTGAAAAAAGCGTAAATTACCAGCGTAAAGCAAAAATGTTGTTGTGATTCAGATTTAAGTTAACAGAACGTGATTAGCCTCGAACAGCTGAAAACCGTTTCCAGTGCGAAAAAAGGTGATGACATTGCAGTCTTGGACTAAAACAGGAAAGAACTTTCATTTCAGTGAGAAACAGCTAGAATTTGCGTGATAAATCCGCAAACAGGCGAAGACCTTTTTCGATGCAAAAAAACCTAACAACAGCTCAATTTAGAAACAAAACGACAAAAACATTCTTTGGAGTGAGATAAAGTTAGAATCATACTGATTATCTGCAGAAAGACCAAGGAGTAGCTGCAAACAGGAGAAGACCTTTGGCGAGTGCGAAAGAGCTGAAAATAGAGATGATTTTAGATATATGAAGTTCATATATTTGCACTGCTGTGAAGAGATGATATTAAGAGATCCACACAGCTAAGAACAGTACTGAAATGAGTAGTTGATAATAGGATCTATGAAAAATTCCGGCCCGTACAGTAGTTGAAGCGGTGCAGGGCTCTGCCAACTGAGGTAACAAGCCAACTTTTTTCAGGTCCTATTATCAACTGCTCGTTTCAATAGTGTTCTCAGCTGCGACGATCTCCTAATATCATCTCTTTACCGCAGTGCAAGTATATGAACTTCACATATCTAAAATCGTCATTCATTACTTGGATGGTTTATTTGGACCCAACACATTGACCATCTCCAAGTTGGCTTGTTAGCTCAGTTGGTAGAGCGCTACACCGGTATCAGTAGTGTTCTTAGCTGCGAGGATCTCTTAATAACATCATCTGAAAAGAGCCTAATTTTGCTCCAAAACAGCAGAAACCTTCTTTTGAGGGAGATGTGGCTAAATCAGCGTGATTAGCTGCAAACAGGGAAGATCGTCATTCAGTGCAAAAAAAAAGGAGTATTGAATAAAGCACAATTTCGCAAGAAAACAACAAAAACGTTCTTTTCAGTGAGATCAAGCTAAAATCAGTCAATTAGCTGGAAAGGGGCAGAAAACCAGTTTATGTAAGTGTCTTGGCTGGTTTGACTATTTAGCCAGTCGAATCAATTAAAATAGTTTGACTATTTTAGCTACTTCACTCAGTTCAGCTAGATTCTGAATGTCAGAAACATCAGAACACCGGTTTTGGTTCAAGGAAGAAAAAAAAGTGCGTAAATCCAGGAAACCAGCACAAAAAAGGTTCTAGGTGCAATACAGCTAAAATACAGCGGCGAAAAAGCAAAAATTTTCTTTTGAGTGAGATATAGTTGGAATCAATGGGGAAAGCTTCAAATAGGCGAAAACCGTTTCCAGTGCGAAAAAGCTGAACACAGCGCAATTTAGCACCACAACAACAAAAACATTTTTTTGCGTGAAATATAGCTGGAATCAGCGTGATTAGCTGAAAACAGGCCAGAACCTTTATGCCGTGAAAAAAGTCTTGTAAGAGTGTAATTTGGACCCAAAAGAGCAAAAAACGTTCTTTTGATTGAGGTATAGCTAGAATCAGCGTGACTAGCTTCAAAAAGGCTAAATTTTTTATTCAGTGCAAAAAAATTTGGAAAAAGCGAAATTTACTAACAAAACAGTAGAAACATTGTTTTAGGTGAGATCAAGCAAAAATCAGTCAATTTGCTGCAAACAGGCCAGAAGACCAAGTGTAACAACAGCAGACAGGCAAAAAATAGGGTTTTCGGTGCAAAAGAGCTGAAAAGAGCATAGTTTAGCACCACAGCAGGAAAAATGTTGTTATGAGTGAGATATAGCCTAAAAAAACCGCTATTAGCTGCAAGCAGATAAACATCTGAATTCAGCCTAATTTAGCAACAAAACAGCAAAAACGTTGTTTTCGGAAACATCAAGCTAAAATCGGTCAATTAGCCGCGAACAGGCTAGAAAACCACTTTTCATGCAAGGAAGGTAAGAACAGTGTAACAGCAACGAACAAGTATAGAGAGGGTTTTCAGTACGATAGAGCTGAAAAGAGCGTAATTTAGCATCACAGAGAGAAAAATGTTGTTATGAGTGAGATATAGCTTAAAACAGCGTCATTAGCTGCAAACAGGTGACACTCTTAATTCAGTACAAAAAAAAACTGAAAACAGGGTAATTTAGCAGCAAAACAGCAAAAACGTTGTTTTGAGTTGAGATCAAGCTAAAAACAGTCGATTATCTGCCAACAGGCTAGAACACCAGGTTTTAGTGCAAGGAAGATAACAGCAGCGTACATCCAGCAAACAAGCACAAAAAAGGGTTTTCAGTGCGGTAGAGCTGAAAAAAGCTTAACTTAGTAGCGAAAAAGCAAAAACATTCTTCTGAGTGAGATATCGCTAAAATCAGCGTGATTAGCTGCAAACAGGCGAAAAACCTTTTTCAGGTGCGAAAAAGCTGAATACTGCCTAATTTAGCAAGAAAAGAGTAAGAACGTTTTTTTGAGTGAGATAAAGGTTGAATAATCGGGATTAGCTGGAAACAGGCCACAAAACAAGTTTTTAGAGCGAGAAAGCTCTAAACACAGCATGACAACAGCAGAGAAGCCAAAAAACGCCTTTACGTTAGTTAAGAACAGCGTGATTAGGTGCAAAAAGGCAGAAAAGCTGTTTTCGGTGCAGCGTCAGAAACATGTTTCTGGTGGTATGAAGCTGAAAGCAGAGAAATATAGCAAGAAGAAAGCAGAAACATCGGTTTGAGGAAGATAAGATACACTAAGCGTGACTGGTAAAAAAAACAGGCAAAAATTCCTTTTCTCGGTGCGATAAAGCCAAAAACAGCGTAAAAAGCTCTAAACAGACAGAAACCAATTTTTCGTGAAAAAGAGCTGAAAATAGCGTAACTTAGCGACGAAGAAGTAAAAACGTTGTTTTCAGTGGTCTGGTAAAAGTCAGCGCGATTGGCTGCAACAGGCAAAAAACGTTTTCCGGATCCAATAAAGAGCCGAAAACAGTGTAATTTAGTGAAGTTATTTTGACTGAAGTAAAGCTATAATCAACACATGTCAGCTGCAAACGCGCAGATAAGCTTTTTGTGGTGAAAAAGAGCTGAAAACATTGTACTTGAGCTATATCAGCCACTTAGACAATTTGAACTACCTCAACCAATTAACAAAGATATTGCAATCTGTGCAGTTTAACTGTCTTACCTAGTTTAACTATTTAACCAGTCGAATTAATGTGAATATATTGACTATTTTAACTACCTCAAGCAGTTTTTGCCGTTTGTTCTTTGAAGTAAATTTAACCAGTTCAGATAGATTTTGCGATGATTTAACCGTTAAAAGATCAGTCTCGGTTATACAGTTAGATTCCAGGAAATAATAAGTATTATAGGAGAAGGGTATCGGATAATTACTGAGCAACAAGAACAACACAGAGTCACTAACATCTGGTGAATGTGCGTTAAGCGCCCCAAGTGCCATACACCTATCTTAAATAATTAAACCACTTAAGCTAGATTGTGCAGTTTGTGTGATGGAACCAGTTAAGCTAGTTATGCATTTTGTGCAGTTGAAGCATTCAACTAGTTTAACCAATTAAGAAAGATGCTGCAATCTGTGCAGTTTAACTATTTTCACAGGTTTGACTATTTTACAAGTAAAATCAACTTAAATAGTTTGACTATTTTTAATACTTCAAGAACTTAGGTAGATTTTGCAGTTTGCACAGTTCATTAGTTGAAGTTAATTGGACCATTTAGAGTACCCTAACCGGTTGAGATACGTTGTGCAATTTTTCTCAGTTGACCTCTTACTGTTAACCTATTTGAACCATTCCAGCTAAATTGTTTAGATTGTGCAGCTGAGCCAATTAAGCTAATGATGCATTTTTGTCTAATTGAACTATTTATGCTTCTTTGATCATGTGATTTACTTCCACCAATTAAAATAACTTTGGCAATTTGTAGTTTATTTTTGTTTACTTGTTTGACTAATTAAAGCAGTTAAAACATTTAAGGTAGCTAAGTTTCTTGGAGTATTTTAAATATTCAAACTATTTTAATTGATTCGACTTGTTACATAGTCAATCCACGGAAGACAGTTAAACTGCACAGATTCCACCACCTTTCTTAATTAGTTGAGGTAGTTGAGATGGTTCAGCTATACAAAATGCATAGCTAGCTTAAATGGTCCCTTAGCACAAACCCCACAATCTAGCCTAAGTTCTCTAACTAGTTAAGATAGTAGCATGGTACTTAAGGTTTTTAACGCGCATTCACCAGATATCAGTGATTCTGTCTCATTATTGCGTGGTAATCTGGCGCTGGCTTTTTCATATAATATTCATCCTTTCCTGGAATCCACATGCTATATCAACCCCGAGGATCGCCATCTTGTCGTCGTTGGCGGGCTTGAGTGCTTCGGAGACCCCTAGAGCTATGGCGGCGAGAGCTTCGTCTCCTGGTAGGGCCACCCAAGCCAAACAAGTCAAAGGGTACAAGTCCGACGAAGCACAATCCAATGGTCCTTCAGTACAGGGGGTTGGGCACAAGGCTAGCATTCCTGTCCCCTTAAACACCCATGTTACGGAAAGGGCAACGAAGAAAATCAACACCACCAGACGAGACGGACTTTCAGAGTTATCAAAAGATACTGGTATGAATGACAGTGGTCAAAGCCGAAAGGAAATGGTTGACAGGAAGATGGAAGCCTTGAGCGCCAAATGGAAGACCAGAATTTGATTCTGGAAGGAAGAACTATATACGAGACAGGAAAGCGAGCCAAGCCACAGCTGAGATGCTGAGATGAGACATTACAACCTACACGTTCTTGGAATTAGCGATAGCAGATTGACAGGTTCAGGCAGACACAAAACCAACACAGGAGAGACAGTGCTATATTCCGGAAGAGATGACCAGCACCGTGAGGGAATAGCCATTATCTTCAAGAAGGGTCTTGAGAAGTGCCCGATGGAGTTGAAGCCGATCAAGTGAGATTGAAAGGGAGACACATCAACACAACTATCATCCAGCGTTAAGCACCAACAAAGGACAGTGACGAAGAAGGCAAGGACACCTTCACGAACTGCTTCAAGCAGAACTGCAGAACCACGTGACGAGATGAAGATTGTGATGTAAGATCTCAATGCAAAATTTGGAAATGACAGAAACTACGATAGGGCCACGGGGAGAGAAGGATATCACCATAAACGACAGTGGAAATAGGCTACTAGACATATACACCACCTTAGATTTTGTCACTGGAGGGACGCTCTTCCCACATCGAGACGTCCAATGGCTGAAAGGTTACTTTCCCAATAGAAAAGACAAGAACCAGGTTGACAACCTGATGGTCAACGGGATGTGGAGGCGATCACTGCCAAGACGTCAAAGTGAGAAGAGGAGCTGATGCGGGAAGTCACCACCATCTTGTGACCCCTAAACTGAAGTTGAAGCTGAGGAAGACCAGATTAAGTTTGAGAGGGCGACAACACTGACTCTGACGTGGAGAAGCTGCGAGACCTAAAACTTAAGACTGCCGTCACACTACAGCTGAGAAATAAGCTCCAGGTATGAGCGGATGCTGAAGACCAGACGTTGGAAGGTTCGGAAGACATCAATACAAAGTGGCAACAGCTTAAGATAGCCTACGAGCAGACCTGCAAGGCCTTTCCTGGAACAAAGCAGAGAAAGAGGAAGGAGTGGATCTCAGAGGATAGCTGGCAGACCATTGAGAAGAGAAGAATTCTCAAGATGAAAGTCTTGAAGGCCAAATCAGAGCGACTGAAGGAGAGATACAAGCAACAATGGATGGAAGCGAACCGAACAGTGAAGATGATGGCAAGAACAGAGAAGCAGAGCCACATAAACGACCCACCAAGCCAGGCAGAAGATGCAGCAAGTAGGGGAGAGCAACGCAAAGTCTATAAGATCATCAGGCTGCTGTGTGTCAGATATATAGTTGGCACTGATGCTCCGATGATGGACCAGCAGCGGCGACTGCTCATCACAGAAGCCGAGCAGGACGCACACACCTTCTATAACCTTTTCGACTTCTAACACCAATGTCATCTTTACCACCCTAAGACCTTGAGGAGCGGTATCTTCTTTGTCACCTTTTGGAACCTGTGGACCGGTATCTCCTTCTGGTCCTAGTGCTCCAGTATCTTCTATGCCACTTCTATGCCACTTTTAGGACCCTGAGATCCAGCTCCACCTCTACCAGGTGGCCCCTGTGAACCAGTAGAACCCTTGAAGCCTTGTGCATCAGTTTCTCCCTTGCCACCCTTATCTCCCCTAGTCCTCTTGCACCAGTATCTCCTTTAAGGCCTGTATCATCTTAATTTCCTTCTAGGCCAGTATCACCCTTATCACCTTTTGGTACTAGTGGCCCTGCTACTCCTTCAACACCTTCCACAATTGTATCTAGTTTGTTGTGATCTCCTGTAAATATACCCATTATAATATATGCTTATACAAAATACTGTTTTCTGAATGTTTTTATCAATTTTTTTTATTAATTTTTTTGGTACTAGTGGCCCTGCTACTCCTTCAACACCTTCCACAATTGTACCTAATTTGCCATGATCTCCTGTAAATATACCCATTATAATATATGCTTATACAAAATTTGTTTTCGGTACGATAAAGGTTAAAACAGCATAATTCAAGTGCAGAGAAGCGAAACAACGTTTTGAGTGAGATGAACCTGAAATGAGCGTCATTTGTTGCAAAAGCGGAGGAAATTTTTTGCCTTGCGATAAAGCTTAAAAAGCTTAATTCAGCAGAAGCATTAAGGCTAGTTAAACCATGTGAACTACTTTGTGCATTTTAACTGTCTTGGCTACTTTGACTATTTAACGAGTTTAAACAATTTAGCTTGATTGTGCGGTTTGTGCAGTTGACCCTATCGAGCAAAGTTATTCATTTTGTCCAGTTGAACCAATTAACCCGGTCTGAGCATTTGAACCACATCAACCATTTCAGATAGATGGTGCAATTTGTGCACTTTTACTCTTTCCGCTACTTTGATTATCTTAATTAGTTAAACCGATTAAGCTAGATAGTGCAGTTTACGCAATGGAAACATTTAAACTAGTTATACACAGTTTGACCATTTGAACTACTTCAACCCATTAGAAAAGATTTTGCAACCCGTGCAGTTTGACTGGCTTGGCTTGGCTTGGCTTGGCTTGGCTTGGCTTGGCTTGGCTTGTCTGACCGTCACTTTAACCAGTTGGATAGATGGTGCAATTTTTTTCAGACGACCTCAGTTTGACTGAAACCAGGTTAACCATTTCAACTAGATTGTCCAGGTTGTGAAGTTGAATTGATTAGGCTAGTTATCCATTGTTTTTCAATTGAAGCAAAACGTATTTAACCACGTCACATACTTCGACCAATTAAGCTGGATTGTGTAGCTTGTGCAGTTGATCCAATTAAGCTAAGCATTTTGTCCGGCTAAAGCCTTTAAGCTAGTTTGACCATATGAACCACTTCCACCAATTACGATGGATTGTCCAATTTGTGCAATTCAACTGTTGTCGCTCGATGGACATTTAACCTTTTGAACCCTAAAGCTACGTCAACTGGTTAGACTGGTTCAAATGGTCCATGAAGCTTAACTTGTTTAAGTGGACAAAATGCATAACTATGCACAACAGTTCAAGCTTGATTGACCAATAGAACTAGTCTAAACTGTTGACGTAGGTTGTGTTAATTGTGCAAAAAAGCAGTAAACCTGCAAAAACCGCAAAATCTCGCTTCACTGGTTAGACTTGTTCAAATGGTCAAACCACCTAAAATTGTTGCAGGGACAAAATGCATACCCAACTTAACAGCTTCAACTGCACAAACTTTTCAATCAAGCTCAACTGTTTGACCTGGCTAGATAATCAAACTAGCAAAACAGCAAAACTGCAGAAATAACACAATCTGTATTGAATTGTTTAAGTAGTCATGGTCAAACTAGCTAAAAACATTGAACTGAACAAAATGCATAACTAGGTTGAATGGTTAAACTGCACAACCTCCCTTAATAAGTTCAGCTAGTTAAAATGGTCAAACTAGCTTAATCGGTTAAAGGGCTTCGTTTATTTCACTGGTTTAAATAGTCAAACTAGCGAAAACCGTCAAGTCGCTCAAATTTTTACAAGCAATCTTAATTGGTTAAGGCCGTTAAATGACACTAGCCTTAATGCTTTAACTGCACAAAATTCACAACCAGATTTAACAATTCAATTGAACAAGATGCATAACTGGGTCAAATGATTCAACAGCACTATCTGTGCAATGTAGCTTAATTGAATCCAGTAGTCCAAATGGTCAAACGGGGCAAATTGATTCAAGTGGTCAAATAGTCAAACAAGGGAACACAGTTAAAATGCGCAAATTGGACAAACTATCTTCATTGGTTCAAGCAGTATAAATGGTCAAACTAGCTTGGGGATAGGGTTTAATCGGACAAAAAGCATAACTACCATAAATAGTTTAACTGGTTAAAAAGTCAAACTAGCGAATACAGTTGAACTGAAGAAAGTTATAAAACGCGGAGAAAGTTCAACTGCGCAAAACGCAGAAAGTACGTGAGTTGGCTCAATTGGCTGTTTAGAGCTTTATGTAATGGAAAAAAACAACGGTTTCGCCCTTTTTTTGCTAAATTATCCTGTTTTTTTAACCTTATCGCATTAAAACATTTTATCGTACTTACTTAAAGTCTTTATTCCATCATAAGATAAAACTACATATCTTATGTTACAATGAATTGAAAAAACTACAGAAATCTACATACATATTATGAATTAAAAAGTATATCATTACAATAAATGGAGCTTAAATATCAACCTGTTTACAAATGTGTTCATAAAGCGCTGTGTATTAATTTTCGGGCGCGCGCAGCCTTTTTTCCTGAGATTGTGTAGATATGTCTTTTGGACAGGAATGATATCTTTCAGGGGGTGGCAATCCGTTGATTTTAGTTTCTTCAAAATGTTTCTGTCTTGTTTGTTTAAAAGGTTCTTGATAAAAACTGGAAATGAGATAAAACCGCGTTTATGACATCGGTCTAAAAAATTTTGTACAACCGTAAGATCGGACTCAGATACCCCATAGACTGAAAGTGCATAGCTAAAATTAGCCAAAACAATCGATATAAAAAGATGATCAATCTCTGCCTGAGAGTAATGTCCCTTTCTCAATGTTCGTAGGACGTGTAAACACTTGTTTGCTTTGACAAGCTTAGTTCTTACATGCTCATCAAATTTTCCATCACTCTGTAAAGTTACTCCTAGTAAAACGAAGCTATTACATTGGGGAATATTATTAATTGGAGAGTAGAGTACATTATGATTTTTCTTTCTAACAACCAGCTCTTTACATTTGCAAGGGTTGCAGACCATTCTATTGTCTTTACACCATGTTAAGAACTGTCCTACTAAGTCGGCAGACGGGTCACTATTCCTAGTGATAGGCGAAAGAATAGTGGAATCATCGGCATATTTAAAAAGCACAGGGCAACCATTAAAAAAAATCTCCAAATCGTTCAAAAATATATTAAAAAGATACGGTCCGCTTACACTACCTTGTGTGGTTCCTCTATTGACAAGTTTCCACTGTCCTAAAAAATTATAACTAACAACACGTTGTTGTCTTGCATAGAGGAAACTATGATACCAATTGATAATGTACGGATTTAGAGGTAGCTGTTTCAGTTTGGCAGACAAAATAGCATGGTTCACAAAATCGAAAGCCTTACTGAAGTCCATGGTAAAAATTCGCACTGCGCTATAGTCACTACTATCTAAATACTTGTATGTCTGGTGCTGGATAGCGAGCAAGGCATTTGTGCAACTACCCGCCTGTCTATATGCAAATTGGGTGTGGCTCAGGTTGCTCTCAATGACTGACTGTGCTTGTGTACGATACACGACCTTCTCAAACAACCGGGCAATAACGGGAGTAACATTAATACCACGGTAGTCTGAGTCCTCTATAGGCATGTTCACTTTGGGGAGAGGATTAACATTTGCCCTTTTCCAGGAGTCTGGCCATGTATGAGTAGACAGCGACAGATTCCAAACGTGAGTGACGATTGGTGTGGGTAGCTCAGCACAGTCTTTCCAGATCCAGTACGGGAGGTCGTCTGGTCCCGTTGCGGTTTTCTTTACATGAACTAAGGTATTCCAGACACACCGCTCAGATATTTTCGGGGGCTTTACACTGTCCGGGATATCCATATCACTAGGTCTAACGTAAGTGTCATCATAGCACAGGTTGGCGAAGTAGTCGTTCAGACGAACTAGAGAGTTCTTGTCCAAATTTATCAACGATGACCTGCGACGCTGCGATAGGGCGTCCACGCCCTTCCACCACTCACCGCTACCAATGGCAGCCAGTTTTCTTCTGTTCTCGGTTATCAGCTCAGAAATGCGCTTATTAAATAAAGACAGGCGTTCCTTATTCTTTAAAGATATATGGGACTTAGTCCTCAGCATACACTTGACTAATGGGGACATCCAAACTGGGTCACGCGATGACATGCGTACAGATTTTTGCGGCATAAACTTATTCATCACTGCACGAATCTTTACCTCAAGCACCTCGACCGCCTTGTTTATGTCCACCTCATTGAGGACGTCACTCCAGTCCAGCGCAGTGAGTGCCATATAAAATGACTGTTTCCGATGTTCCCTACAGTCCCGCACAAGAACTTTGCGGCGCATAGGTTTAAGCTTTAATCCCGCCGGTAAAACAAAGCCTTCATGGTCTGTCTTAATAAGCATATGTATGGAATATGCTTGACCGAACAGATCCGCTCGGTTGGTCATACAGTTATCCAAGCACGCGTTACCCCGCGTGGGAAAATCAACCACGAAATCCCAGCCAGACAAAGCCTTAAATTCTTGCATATCCAAACGATTTACATCGCCACCACAGACAATAGCCGCTTCTGGGTGTTTGTTCAACACAAGGTCCACAAAAGATATTATATAATTAATTAAGTCGAGATCCCGGTAGCTATGCTTGGGAGGATTATACAGGCCGCAAATTAGCATAATGTGATCGGACGGCAACTGCACTGTTAAAGCAATAAATTCATATAAATTGGACCGATAGACATCCAAGACTTTAAGACTGTCTCTCACATAGACCGCAACACCCCCTTTTTTTCTTTTGTCCAAGTCTGCCCAACCTCTGTCCCGCCTGAACACATTGTAATTTGGGATATTCACCACGGCGTCCGGCATATTAGTGGAAAGATGAGTTTCACTGACAATACACACATCAATATCCTGAGATCTCAGGTCAGCCTCAAGCGCCACAGGTGCTCGTACACGACTTTTTGTTTTCGACAAACCACAAATGTTCGTAAACAAACATTTTGGGACAGCGAAACCCTTTGATTTAGAGGTGGATGTTTTGTCGGTTGTGTTGACACGCGGAATGTTAATTAAGTTACTCCGATCCACTTTCCGACCTTCAGCCTCGATGAAACGGCGGCCTTGCATCACCGGGATTTTCTTGGTTGAGATGGATCGTGAGATTCGAGCACTATGTTGCCCACGGTATCTCAGAATGCCGAGTGACTTGAACTGAGATAGAACGGCCGGAGATGGCTTGAAAGCTTTGTTTCGGAGAGACAAGAGTTCAGAGCATTTCAAAGACGCTGGCTTAGTTCGCATTAACATCGGGTAGTTCTTATTAACTCCTCCGAAACTCCGGTCTATCTCTGGACCCGGTTGTGACTCTACGTCCATATCTATAGTGATATCTAGCGTGATATATTTCTCCGGTACTGCAAGCAAGGTTAGACCATGGACGCCCCACAACACCACCGGCCGGCGAACTCTAAATTTAGGAGTAGTAAACTTGGATAAAATATGTTTGAAAAGCCAAGGACTTTCAGCCCCCCCACAGCGACAATTGTAGCATTCTTGGGCAAAAAGAATGAATGAAGTACTGATAAACGGTTTCCGCATATCAGCAGCTAATTGAGCTTATCTTACTTTTATCTTACTAAAAAGAACGTGTTTGCTTTCTGTGTAATAAAGCTAAAAAAAATAGCGAAACTCGGCGGCTAACAACAGAACAAACGTTTTGAGCGAGATAAAGCTGAAATGAATGTAACTAGCTACAAGCAGGCAGAAAACCTCTTTCGGTGTAATAAAAGTAGGGCCAGCTAAATTCAACGGCAACTAAGCGAAAAATCCTTTCCGCGTGATAGAGCCGAAAGGAGCGTTATTAAGCACCAAAAAAAAAAAAAAACAGGCGAAAACCTTTTTCAAGTGCAGAAAAGCTGAAAATAGGGTAGTAAAGAACCAAAACAGCTTAAAACAGCGCGATTAGCTCCAAACAGGCAAAAACCGTTTCCAGTGCGAAAAAGCTGAACACAGCGCAATGTAGCGCCACAACAGCAAAAAAACGTTCTTATGAGTGAGATATAGCGAGAGGCAGCGTGATAAGCTGCAAACGGGCGAAAACCCTTTATGCAGTGCAGAAAGGCTGAGAACAGTGTAATTTGGACCCAAAAGAGCAAAAGCGTTCTTTTTTGAGCGACGTATAGCTAGAACCAGGGTGATAAGCTGTAAACAGGTTAAAAAAAAACCTTTATGCATTGCAAAAAAGCTGAAAAGGGTATAAGCGAACATGCACAAAGAGGGTTTTCGGTACGATTAAGCGAAAAAGGGCCTAATTTAGCAGCACAGAAGCAAAAAAAAAAGTTGTTATGATTGAGATATAGCTTAAAACAGCGTAATGAGCTGGAAACAGGCGACAGTCTTCATGCAGTTGGAAAAAAAACAAAATTTAAAACGGCGTAATTTTGAACCGAAACAGCAAAAACGTTTTTTGTTTTGAGTGAGATTTAGCTAAAATCAGTCAATTGTCTGCAAAAAGGCCAGAACACCGGTTTTGGTTCAAGGAAGAAAAAAAAGTGCGTAAATCCAGGAAACCAGCACAAAAAAGGTTCTAGGTGCAATACAGCTGAAATACAGCGGCGAAAAAGCAAAAATTTTCTTTTGAGTGAGATATAGTTGGAATCAATGGGGAAAGCTTCAAATAGGCGAAAACCGTTTCCAGTGCGAAAAAGCTGAACACAGCGCAATTTAGCACCACAACAACAAAAACATTTTTTTGCGTGAAACATAGCTGGAATCAGCGTGATTAGCTGAAAACAGGCCAGAACCTTTATGCCGTGAAAAAAGTCTTGTAAGAGTGTAATTTGGACCCAAAAGAGCAAAAAAACGTTCTTTTGATTGAGGTCTAGCTAGAATCAGCGTGACTAGCTTCAAAAAGGCTAAATTTTTTATTCAGTGCAAAAAAATTTGGAAAAAGCGAAATTTACTAACAAAACAGTAGAAACATTGTGTGCCAAAATTAGGCTTGTGGACGTCTCAGTGTGGAAAGAGCGTCCCTCCAATGACAAAATCAAAGGCGGTCTAGATGTCCAGTAGCCTCTCTCCATTGTCCTTCATGGTGCCACATGCTTCTCTCCCCATGGCCCTTTCGTAGTTCCTGTTGTCATTTCCAACATTTGCCTCGAGATCTCCCATCAAAATCTTCATCGCACGACGCGGTGTGTTCTCCAGTTCTGATTCAAGCTCTTCGTTGTCTTACTTACTGTCGTTTGTTGGTGTGTAACACTGGATGATAGTTGTGTTGATGTGTCTCCCTTTGAATCTCACTTTTAGGAGCCTGCTTTTGATTGGCTTCCACTCCAGCAGGCACTCCTCGAGATCTTTCTTGCGGATGATGGCTGGTCCTTTATGGCGCTGGTGATCTCTTCCGGAATATAGAATTGCCTCTCCTGTGATGGTTTTGTGACTGCCAGAACGTGTCCCTTTGCTCTCACTGATTCAAAGGACTTGTAGGTTGTAGCGTCTCATCTCAGTCGTGGCTTGTGCCAGCTTTCCTGTCTCGTGCATAGCTTTTACATTCCAGAATCCAATGCCGGTCTTGCATTTGGCACTCAAGACTTCCATCTTCCTGTCAGCGGCTTCCTTTCGGCTTTAACCACGGTCATTCATAAGAGTATCTTTGGATGACTCTAAAAGCCCGTCTTGCCCGGTAGTGTGGATTTTCTTTATTGTCGTTTCCGTAACATGGGAGTTTTATGGGACAAAGTTGTTAGCCCTCTGCCCAACCCCCTATCCTGGAGGACCAGAGGATTGCGTTTCGTTGGACCTCTACCCTCGGACCTTTCCTGCTTAGGTGGCCCTACCAGGAGACGAAGCTCCTGCCGGCATAGCTCTGTCAAAGGCACCAAAGGCACTCAAGCCCGCCGACCACGACAAGGTGGCGATCTTTCAGGGACGTGATAGCATATGGATTCCAGGAAATGATAAATATGACATGAAAAAACCAGCCTTGAATAATGGCACAATAATAACAAGACAGATATCTGGTGAGTATGCGTTTAAAGCCCCAAGCACTATAGTACTATCCTAACTAGTTAAACCACTTGGGATAGACTGTGCGGTTTGCGCAATGGAATTATTAGTCAGCTTAAATGCTTCAACTGCTTAATTAGTCAAGTAAGCAAACACAAATAAACTGTACAAATTGGAAAAGTTATTTTAATTAGTGAAAGTAAATCACATGGTAAAAGAAGCCTAAACGGTTCGATTGGACAAAATCCATAATTAGCTTAATTGGTATTAACTGCACAATCTGAACAATTGAGCTGAAATGGTTCAAATGGTTTAACAGTAAAAGGTCAACCAAGAAAAGTTGCACGATCTGTCTCAACCGGTTGGAGTACTTTTAATGGTCAAATTAGCTTCAATCAATGAACGGTGCAAACTGCGCGATCTAGCTTAGTTTCTTGAAGTATTTAAAACAATCAAAGTATTTTCATTGATTCGACTTGTAAAATAGTCAAACCAGTAAACAAAGTCAAACTGCACAGATTGCAGCATCTTTCTCAATTGGTTCAAGTAGTTGAAATGGTCCAACTGCACAAAATGCATAACTAGCCGAAATGGTTCCATCGCACAAACTGCACAATCTACCTTTAGTGGTTTGACTATTTAAGATGGAAGCATTACACTTAGGGCCTTTTAAGCACATTCACCAGATATCAGGTATTCTTTGTTATTGTTGCGCAGTAATTTTGCGCCGGCCTTTTTTTATTACTTTTTTATTTTTTATAATCCTTAGTATTTACTGGAATCCGACTGTCTTACCGAGATTGACCATTCGACGGGTTGAGTCATTTTAAGATAGCGTCTGGCCATTTGAAAAAGCTTTATCAATCAAGATAGATTGTGCAATTTGTGAAAATTGTGCAGTTAGTGTCTTAGCTACCTTGACTATTGAAGCGTGATCGTGCAGTTCCTGCAGTTGATCCTATTAAGCTACTTATGCATCTTCTTTGCGTGTAAATCAATGAATCGAGTGTGACCATTTGAACTACATGGACCATTTGACATAGATAGTGCAAATGGTGCACTCTCCCTGTTTTTGCTAGGTTGATTATTTCAAAATTTTAACCAGTTAAACTAGATTGAGGAGTCTGTGCGGTCGAACCTATAAAGCTCGCAATGCATTTTGTCCCCTTCAACAGTTTAAGCTAGTTTGAACATTTGAACTTATTCAACCAGTCGAGATAAACTGTGCAATTTGTGCAGTTTTACTGTTTTGGATAGTTTAATTAACTAGTAAAAAACTTTGATATAGTCAAGTCGGCGAAGATAGCTAAATACACAAATTCAACAATGCTATCTCCGTTGGTTGTAGGGGTTCAAATGATCAAACTAGCCAAGAAAAGGTCAACCGGACAAAATGCATAAGAAGGTTAAATAGTTCAAACGGTAAAATAGTGAAACTATTGCAAACAGCAGAACTGCACAGTCTACAGAATCTTTGTCAACTGGTTAGAGAGCTTCAAATGGTCAATCTAAGTCGCCTTAATGTCGCCTTAATGGCTCAACGGGCTAAATGTCATTAGGGCAATAACAGTTAAACTGCACAAATCGCACAATCTATCTATTTGGTCGAAGTAGTTAACATGGTGAAACTATCTTCAAGGCTTTGAGGATCAACAGTCCAAACTTCACAATCTGACTTAAGTGGTCGAAGTAGTTTATATGGTTTAACTACCTTCAGTGCTTCAACTGAAGAAAATTACTATAGTATTCAGGTCAACCGCACAATTTCAACAATCTAGCTCAAATACTTCATTTGGTTTAAAAGTCAAACTAAAGTCACCTGAGGAAAATCGCACAATCTATCTCAATTGGTTAAATTAACTTCGAGGAATAAGCCACAGAAACTGCAGAATCTAGCTGAACTAAGTGAAGTAGCTAAAATAGTCAAACTATTTTAATTGATTCGACTGGCTAAATAGTCAAAACCAGCCAAGATACTTACATAAATTGGTTTTTTGCCCCTTTCCAGCTAATTGACTGATTTTAGCTTGATCTCACTGAAAAGAACGTTTTTGTTGTTTTCTTGCGAAATTGTGCTTTATTCAATACTCTTTTTTTTTTTTGCACTGAATGACGATCTTCCCTGTCTGCAGCTAATCACGCTGATTTAGTCACATCTCCCTCAAAAGAACGTTTCTGCTGTTTTGGTGCTAAATTAGGCTTTTTTCAGATGTTGATATTAAGAGATCCTCGCAGCTAAGAACACTACTGATACCGGTGCAGCGCCCTACCCACTGAGCTAACAGGCCAACTTGGAGATGGTCAATGTGTTGGGTCCAAATAAACCATCCAAGTAATGAATGACGATTTTAGATATGTGAAGTTCATATATTTGCACTGCGGTAAAGAGATGATATTAGGAGATCGTCCCAGCTGAGAACTCTATTGAAACGAGCAGTTGATAATAGGACCTGAAAAAAGTTGGCTTGTTACCTCAGTTGGCAGAGCCCTGCACCGCTTCAACTCCTGTACGGGCCTGAATTTTCCATAGATCCTATTATCAACTACTCGTTTCAGTACTGTTCTTAGCTGCGTGGATGTCTTAATATCATCTCTTCACAGCAGTGCAAACATATGAACTTCATATATCTAAAATCATCTCTATTTTCAGCTCTTTCGCACTCGCAAAAGGTTTTCGCCTGTTTGCAGCTACTCCTTGGTCTTTCTGCAGATAATCAGTATGATTCCAACTTTATCTCACTCCAAAGAATGTTTTTGTCGTTTTGTTTCTAAATTGAGCTGTTGTTAGGTTTTTTTGCATCGAAAAAGGTCTTCGCCTGTTTGCGGATTTATCACGCAAATTCTAGCTGTTTCTCACTGAAATGAAAGTTCTTTCTTGTTTTAGTCCAAAACTGCAATGTCCTCACCTTTTTTCGCACTGGAAACGGTTTTCAGCTGTTCGAGGCTAATCACGTTCTGTTAACCTTAATCTAAACCACAACAATATTTTAACTTTTCACTGGTAATTTACGCTCTTTTCAGCTCTATCGCACTGGAAACGCTTTTTTTGCTTCTTGGCTGTTGTTATGCAGTTTTTACCTTCCTTGAACAAAAACTGCCTTCCTGGCCTCTTTTCAATCTGACTAAAAAGAAGGTTTTTGCTGATTTGTTGCTAAATTACACTGTTTTCAGCTTTTTTGCACTGCATAGAGGCTTTGGTCTTTTTCCAGGTAATCACGATGATTCTCACTTTATCTCACTCCAAAGAATGTTTTTGTTGTTTTGTTGCTAAATTACGCTCTTCTCACGTTTTTCTGCACCAAAAGAGGTCTTGGCCGGTTTGCAGCTTAACCACGCTAATTCTAGCTGTTTGCCACTCAAATAAAAGTTTTTTCCTGTTTTAGTCCAAAACTGCAATGTCCTCACCTTTTTTCGCACTGGAAATTGTTTTCAGCTGTTCGAAGCGAATCACGTTGTTTTAACTTACATCTAAACCACAACAACATTTTTGCTTTACGCTCGTAATTTTCGCTCTTTTCAGCTCTATCTCTGCAGTGCAAAAAAGCTGAAAACAGCGTAATTTAGCAACTTAAGAGCAAAAACGTTCTTTTTAGTCACATTGAGCTAAAATCAGTCAATTGGCCCGGAAAACGCCAGGAAAGCAGTTTTCGTTCAAAGAAAGTAAAAACTGGATAAGAACAGCAAACAAGCATCCAAAAGGTTTTGGGTACGATTAAGCTGAAAACAGTGTAAATTACCAGCAAAAAGCAAAAATATTGTTGTGCTTCAGTTTTAAGTTAGCAGAACGTGATTAGCTTCGAACAGCCGAAAACCGTTTTCATTGCGAAAAAAGGGGAGGACATTGCAATTCTGGACTAAAACAGGAAAACACTTTTATTAGAGTGAGAAACAGCTAGAGTTAGCGTGATATAGCTGCAAACAGGCAAAGACCTTTTTCGGTGAAAAAAGAAACTAAGAACACCATAATTTAGCAACAAAACCACAAAGACATTCTTTGGAGTGAGAGCAAGTTAAATCATCGTGATTACCTGCAAAGAGACCAAAACCTCTCTCCAGTGCAAAAAAGCTGAAAACAGCGTGATTTAGCAACAAAATAGAAAAAACTTTCTTTTTAGTCAGATTGAGCTAAAATCAGTCACTTGCCCCAAAAAAGGCCAGAAAAGTAGTTTCTTTTCAAGAAAAGTAGAAACTGCATAACAACAGCAAACGAGCACAAAAAGGGTTTTGGGTGCGATAGAGCTGAAAAGAGCGTAAATTACCAGCGTAAAGCAAAA
This sequence comes from Pocillopora damicornis, assembly GCF_964200805.1. Classification (NCBI taxonomy): domain Eukaryota; kingdom Metazoa; phylum Cnidaria; class Anthozoa; order Scleractinia; family Pocilloporidae; genus Pocillopora; species Pocillopora damicornis. Next base: position 9,212,299 of record NC_142674.1, on the reverse strand, counting down.
ATGTTGTTGTGGTTCAGATTTAAGTTAAAGCAACGTAATTTGCCTCGAACAGCTGAAAACCGTTTCCAGTGCGAAAAAAGGTGAGGGCATTGCAGTTTTGAACTAAAACAGGGAAAAAACTTTAATTTGAGTGGCAAAAAGCTAGAATAAGCGTGATAAAGCAGCAAACAGGCGGAGACCTTTTTCGGTGCAAAAAAAACCTGACAACCCCGTAATTTAGCAACAAAACCACGAAAACATTCTTTAGAGTGAGAGAAAGTTAGAATCATCGTGATTACCTGCAAAAAAACCAAAATCTTTTTCCAGTGCAAAAAAGCTCAAAACAGCGTAATTTAGCAACAAAACAGCAAAAACGTTCTTTTTAGTCAGATTGAGCTAAAATCAGTCAATTGGCAACAAAAAAGCCAGGAAAGCAGTTTTTTTTCAATGAAGGTAAAATGTTTATAACAACAGCAAAGAAGCACAAAAAATGTTTGCAGTGCGATAGAGCTGAAAAGAACGTAAATTACCAGCGGAAAGCCAAAATGTTCTTGTGGTTCAGATTTAAGTTAACAGAACGTGATTAGCTTCGAACAGCCGAAAACCGTTTTCAGTGCGAAAAAAGGTGAGGACATTGCAGTTGTGGGCTAAAACAGGAAAACACTTTCATTTGACTGAGAAACAGGTAAAGTTATCGTGATATAGCCCCAAACAGGCGAAGACCTTATTCGGTGCAAAGTAAACCTGACAACACCGTAATTTAGCAACAAAACCACAAAAACATTCTTTGGAGTGAGAGAACGTTAGAATCACCGTCATTACCTGCAAAGGGAGCAACACCTCTCTGCAGTGCAAAAAAGCTGAAAACAGCGTAGTTTAGCAACAAAACAGCAAAACGTTCTTTTAAGTCAGATCGAGCTAAAATCAGTCACTTGGCCCAAAAAAGACCAGAAAAGCAGTTTCTGTTCAAGAAAAGTAGAAACTGTATAACAACAGCAAACAAGCACAAAAAGGGTTTTGGGTGCGATAGAGCTGAAAAGAGCGTAAATAACCAGCGTAAAGCAAAAATGTTGTTGTGCTTCAGATTTAAGTTAAAACAACGTAATTCGCCTCCAACAGCTGAAAACCGTTTCCAGTGCGAAAAAAGGTGAGGACATTGCAGTTTTGGACTAAAACAGGAAAAAAACTTTTATTTGAGTGGCAAACAGCTAGAATAAGCGTGATAAAGCAGCAAACAGGCGGAGACCTTTTTCGGTGCAAAAAAAACCTGACAACCCCGTAATTTAGCAACAAAAACACAAAAACATTCTTTAGAGTGAGAGAAAGTTAGAATCATCGTGATTACCTGCAAAAAAACCAAAATCTTTTTCCAGTGCAAAAAAGCTCAAAACAGCGTAATTTAGCAACAAAACAGCAAAAACGTTTTTTTTAGTCAGATTGAGCTAAAATCAGTCAATTGGCAACAAAAAGGCCAGGAAAGCAGGTTTTGTTCAATGAAGGTAAAATGTTTATAACAACAGCAAAGAAGCACAAAAAATGTTTGCAGTGCGATAGAGCTGAAAAGAACGTAAATTACCAGCGGAAAGCCAAAATGTTCTTGTGGTTCAGATTTAAGTTAACAGAACGAGATTAGCTTCCAACAGCCGAAAACCGTTTTCAGTGCGAAAAAAGGTGAGGACATTGCAGTTGTGGGCTAAAACAGGAAAGCACTTTCATTTGACTGAGAAACAGGTAAAGTTATCGTGATATAGCCCCAAACAGGCGAAGACCTTATTCGGTGCAAAATAAACCTGACAACACCGTAATTTAGCAACAAAACCACAAAAACATTCTTTGCAGTGAGAGAACGTTAGAATCACCGTCATTACCTGCAAAGGGAGCAACACCTCTCTGCAGTGCAAAAAAGCTGAAAACAGCGTAGTTTAGCAACAAAACAGCAAAACGTTCTTTTAAGTCAGATCGAGCTAAGATCAGTCACTTGGCCCAAAAAAGACCAGAAAAGCAGTTTCTGTTCAAGAAAAGTAGAAACTGTATAACAACAGCAAACAAGCACAAAAAGGGTTTTGGGTGCGATAGAGCTGAAAAGAGCGTAAATAACCAGCGTAAAGCAAAAATGTTGTTGTGCTTCAGATTTAAGTTAAAACAACGTAATTCGCCTCCAACAGCTGAAAACCGTTTCCAGTGCGAAAAAAGGTGAGGACATTGCAGTTTTGGACTAAAACAGGAAAAAAACTTTTATTTGAGTGGCAAACAGCTAGAATAAGCGTGATAAAGCAGCAAACAGGCGAAGACCTTTTTCGGTGCAAAAAAAACCTGACAACCCCGTAATTTAGCAAGAAAACGACAAAAACATTCTTTGGAGTGAGATAAAGTTACAATTATTCTGATTACCTGTAAGAACACCAAAACCTGTCTCCAGTACAAAAAAGCTGAAAAGAGCGTAATTTAGCAACTAAAGAGGAAAAACGTTCTTTTTAGTCACATTGAGCTAAAGTCAATCAATTGGCCCCAAAAAAGGCCAGGAGAGCAGTTTTCGTTGAAAGAAGGAAAAAACTGGATAAGAACAGCGTAAAGCAAAAATGTTGTTGTGCTTCAGATTTAAGTTAAAACAACGTAATTGGCCTCGAACAGATGAAAACCGTTTCCAGTGGATAAAAAGGGGAGGACATTGCCGTTTTGGACTAAAACAGAAAAAAACTTTTATTTGAGTGGCAAAAAGCTAGAATTAGCGTGGTTAAGCTGCAAACCGGCCAAGACCTCTTTTGGTGCTACAAAAACCTTAAAACAGCGTAATTTAGCAACAAAATAGAAAAAAATTTCTTTTTAGTCAGATTGAGCTAAAATCAGTCACTCGGCCCAAAAAAGGCCTGAAAAGTAGTTTCTTTTCAAGAAAAGTAGAAACTGCATAACAACAGCAAACAAGCACAAAAAGGGTTTTGGGTGCGATAGAGCTGAAAAGAGCGTAAATTACCAGCGTAAAGCAAAAATGTTGTTGTGGTTCAGATTTAAGTTAAAGCAACGTAATTTGCCTCGAACAGCTGAAAACCGTTTCCAGTGCGAAAAAAGGTGAGGGCATCGCAGTTTTGGACTAAAAAAAGAAAAAAACTTTAATTTGAGTGGCAAACAGCTAGAATTAGCGTGATATAGCCGCAAACAGGCGAAGACCTTTTTTGGTGCAAAAAAACCTAACAACCCCGTAATTTAGCAACAAAACAACGAAAACATTCTTTAGAGTGACAGAAAGTTAGAATCATCGTGATTACCTGCAAAAAAACCAAAATCTTTCTCCAGTGCAAAAAAGCTTAAAACACCGTAATTTAGCAACAAAACAGCAAAAACGTTCTTTTTAGTCAGATTGAGCTAAAATCAGTCAATTGGCAACAAAAAGGCCACGAAAGCAGTTTTTGTTCAATGAAGGTAAAATGTTTATAACAACAGCGAAGAAGCACAAGAAATGTTTGCAGTGCGATAGAGCTGAAAAGAACGTAAATTACCAGCGGAAAGCCAAAATGTTCTTGTGGTTCAGATTTAAGTTAACAGAACGTGATTAGCTTCGAACAGCCGAAAACCGTTTTCAGTTCGAAAAAGGGTGAGGACATTGCAGTTGTGGACTAAAACAGGAAAACACTTTCATTTGACTGAGAAACAGGTAAAGGTATCGTGATATAGCCCCAAACAGGCGAAGACCTTATTCGGTGCAAAGTAAACCTGACAACACCGTAATTTAGCAACAAAACCACAAAAACATTCTTTGGAGTGAGAGAACGTTAGAATCACCGTCATTACCTGCAAAGGGAGCAACACCTCTCTGCAGTGCAAAAAAGCTGAAAACAGCGTAGTTTAGCAACAAAACAGCAAAACGTTCTTTTAAGTCAGATCGAGCTAAGATCAGTCACTTGGCCCAAAAAAGACCAGAAAAGCAGTTTCTGTTCAAGAAAAGTAGAAACTGTATAACAACAGCAAACAAGCACAAAAAGGGTTTTGGGTGCGATAGAGCTGAAAAGAGCGTAAATAACCAGCGTAAAGCAAAAATGTTGTTGTGCTTCAGATTTAAGTTAAAACAACGTAATTCGCCTCCAACAGCTGAAAACCGTTTCCAGTGCGAAAAAAGGTGAGGACATTGCAGTTTTGGACTAAAACAGGAAAAAAACTTTTATTTGAGTGGCAAACAGCTAGAATAAGCGTGATAAAGCAGCAAACAGGCGAAGACCTTTTTCGGTGCAAAAAAAACCTGACAACCCCGTAATTTAGCATGAAAACGACAAAAACATTCTTTGTAGTGAGATAAAGTTACAATTATTCTGATTACCTGTAAGAACACCAAAACCTGTCTCCAGTACAAAAAAGCTGAAAAGAGCGTAATTTAGCAACTAAAGAGGAAAAACGTTCTTTTTAGTCACATTGAGCTAAAGTCAGTCAATTGGCCCCAAAAAAGGCCAGGAGAGCAGTTTTCGTTCAAAGAAAGAAAAAACTGGATAAGAACAGCGTAGAGCAAAAATGTTGTTGTGCTTCAGATTTAAGTTAAAACAACGTAATTGGCCTCGAACAGATGAAAACCGTGGAAAAACAGTGGAAAAAAAAGGTGAGGACATTGCCGTTTTGGACTAAAACAGGAAAAAACTTTTATTGGAGTGGCAAACAGCTAGAATTAGCGTGATAAAGCCGCAAACAGGCGCAGACCTTTTTCGGTGCAAAAAAACCTGACAAAACATTCTTTGGAGTGAGATAAAGTTACAATCATTCTGATTACCTGCAAGAAGACCAAAACCTCTCTCCAGTGCAAAAAAGCTGAAAACAGCGTAATTTAGCAACTAATGGGCAAAAACGTTCTTTTTAGTCACATTGAGGTAAACTCAGTTAATTAGCTCGAAAAAGGCCAGGAAAGCAGTTTTCGTTCAAGGAAAGTAAAAACTGGATAAGAACAGCATACAAGCACACAAAAGGTTTTTGGGTGCGATTAAGCTGAAAAGAGTGTAAATTACCAGCAAAAAGCAAAAATGTTGTTGTGGTTCAGATGTAAGTTAAAACAACGTCATTGGCTTCAAACAGCTGAAAACCGTTTCCAGTGTAAAAAAAAGGTGAGGACATTGCAATTTTTGATTAAAGCAGGAAAACAGTTTAATTGGAGTGAGAAACAGTTAGAGTTGGCATGATATAGCCGCAAACAGGCGAAGACCTTTTTCGGTGCAAAAAAAACCTGACAACACCGTAAGTTAGCAACAAAACCACAAAAACATTCTTTGGAGTGAGAGAAAGTTAGAATCATCGTGATTACCTGCAAAAAGATCAAAGCCTCTCCAGTGCAAAAAAGCTGAAAACAGCGTAATTTAGCAACAAAACAGCAAAAACCTTCTTTTTAGTCAGATTGAGCTAAAATCAGTCAATTGACCACAAAAAGGCGAGGAAAGCAGTTTTTTTTCAAGGAAAGTAAAAACTGCATAACAACAAGCAAGAAGCACAAAAGGGGTTTGCAGTGCGATGGAGCTGAAAAGAACGTAAATTAGCAGCGAAAAGCTAAAATGTTGTTGTGGTTCAGATTTAAGTAAACAGAACGTGACTAGCTTCGAACAGCTGAAAACCGTTTCCAGTGCAAAAAAAGGTAAGGACATTGCGATTTTCGACTAAAACAGGTGAACACTTTCATTTGAATGACAAACAGCTAGAATTAGCGTGATAAGCTGCAAACAGGCGAAGACCTTTTTCGGTGCAAAAAAACCTGACAAGAGCGTAATTTAGCAACAAAACAACAAAAACATTCTTTGGAGTGAGATAAAGTGAGAATCATCGTGATTACCTGGAAAAAGACCAAAGCCTCTATGCAGTGCAAAAAAGCTGAAAACAGCGTAATTTAGCAACAAATTAGCAAAAACGTTCGTTTTAGTCGGATTGAGCTAAGATCAGTCACTTGGCGAAGGCCAGGAAAGCAGTTTTTGTTCAAGAAAAGTAAAAACTGCATAACAAGAGCAAACAAGCACAAAAATGGTTTTGGGTGCGATAGAGCTGAAAAAAGCGTAAATTACCAGCGTAAAGCAAAAATGTTGTTGTGATTCAGATTTAAGTTAACAGAACGTGATTAGCCTCGAACAGCTGAAAACCGTTTCCAGTGCGAAAAAAGGTGATGACATTGCAGTCTTGGACTAAAACAGGAAAGAACTTTCATTTCAGTGAGAAACAGCTAGAATTTGCGTGATAAATCCGCAAACAGGCGAAGACCTTTTTCGATGCAAAAAAACCTAACAACAGCTCAATTTAGAAACAAAACGACAAAAACATTCTTTGGAGTGAGATAAAGTTAGAATCATACTGATTATCTGCAGAAAGACCAAGGAGTAGCTGCAAACAGGAGAAGACCTTTGGCGAGTGCGAAAGAGCTGAAAATAGAGATGATTTTAGATATATGAAGTTCATATATTTGCACTGCTGTGAAGAGATGATATTAAGAGATCCACACAGCTAAGAACAGTACTGAAATGAGTAGTTGATAATAGGATCTATGAAAAATTCCGGCCCGTACAGTAGTTGAAGCGGTGCAGGGCTCTGCCAACTGAGGTAACAAGCCAACTTTTTTCAGGTCCTATTATCAACTGCTCGTTTCAATAGTGTTCTCAGCTGCGACGATCTCCTAATATCATCTCTTTACCGCAGTGCAAGTATATGAACTTCACATATCTAAAATCGTCATTCATTACTTGGATGGTTTATTTGGACCCAACACATTGACCATCTCCAAGTTGGCTTGTTAGCTCAGTTGGTAGAGCGCTACACCGGTATCAGTAGTGTTCTTAGCTGCGAGGATCTCTTAATAACATCATCTGAAAAGAGCCTAATTTTGCTCCAAAACAGCAGAAACCTTCTTTTGAGGGAGATGTGGCTAAATCAGCGTGATTAGCTGCAAACAGGGAAGATCGTCATTCAGTGCAAAAAAAAAGGAGTATTGAATAAAGCACAATTTCGCAAGAAAACAACAAAAACGTTCTTTTCAGTGAGATCAAGCTAAAATCAGTCAATTAGCTGGAAAGGGGCAGAAAACCAGTTTATGTAAGTGTCTTGGCTGGTTTGACTATTTAGCCAGTCGAATCAATTAAAATAGTTTGACTATTTTAGCTACTTCACTCAGTTCAGCTAGATTCTGAATGTCAGAAACATCAGAACACCGGTTTTGGTTCAAGGAAGAAAAAAAAGTGCGTAAATCCAGGAAACCAGCACAAAAAAGGTTCTAGGTGCAATACAGCTAAAATACAGCGGCGAAAAAGCAAAAATTTTCTTTTGAGTGAGATATAGTTGGAATCAATGGGGAAAGCTTCAAATAGGCGAAAACCGTTTCCAGTGCGAAAAAGCTGAACACAGCGCAATTTAGCACCACAACAACAAAAACATTTTTTTGCGTGAAATATAGCTGGAATCAGCGTGATTAGCTGAAAACAGGCCAGAACCTTTATGCCGTGAAAAAAGTCTTGTAAGAGTGTAATTTGGACCCAAAAGAGCAAAAAACGTTCTTTTGATTGAGGTATAGCTAGAATCAGCGTGACTAGCTTCAAAAAGGCTAAATTTTTTATTCAGTGCAAAAAAATTTGGAAAAAGCGAAATTTACTAACAAAACAGTAGAAACATTGTTTTAGGTGAGATCAAGCAAAAATCAGTCAATTTGCTGCAAACAGGCCAGAAGACCAAGTGTAACAACAGCAGACAGGCAAAAAATAGGGTTTTCGGTGCAAAAGAGCTGAAAAGAGCATAGTTTAGCACCACAGCAGGAAAAATGTTGTTATGAGTGAGATATAGCCTAAAAAAACCGCTATTAGCTGCAAGCAGATAAACATCTGAATTCAGCCTAATTTAGCAACAAAACAGCAAAAACGTTGTTTTCGGAAACATCAAGCTAAAATCGGTCAATTAGCCGCGAACAGGCTAGAAAACCACTTTTCATGCAAGGAAGGTAAGAACAGTGTAACAGCAACGAACAAGTATAGAGAGGGTTTTCAGTACGATAGAGCTGAAAAGAGCGTAATTTAGCATCACAGAGAGAAAAATGTTGTTATGAGTGAGATATAGCTTAAAACAGCGTCATTAGCTGCAAACAGGTGACACTCTTAATTCAGTACAAAAAAAAACTGAAAACAGCGTAATTTAGCAGCAAAACAGCAAAAACGTTGTTTTGAGTTGAGATCAAGCTAAAAACAGTCGATTATCTGCCAACAGGCTAGAACACCAGGTTTTAGTGCAAGGAAGATAACAGCAGCGTACATCCAGCAAACAAGCACAAAAAAGGGTTTTCAGTGCGGTAGAGCTGAAAAAAGCTTAACTTAGTAGCGAAAAAGCAAAAACATTCTTCTGAGTGAGATATCGCTAAAATCAGCGTGATTAGCTGCAAACAGGCGAAAAACCTTTTTCAGGTGCGAAAAAGCTGAATACTGCCTAATTTAGCAAGAAAAGAGTAAGAACGTTTTTTTGAGTGAGATAAAGGTTGAATAATCGGGATTAGCTGGAAACAGGCCACAAAACAAGTTTTTAGAGCGAGAAAGCTCTAAACACAGCATGACAACAGCAGAGAAGCCAAAAAACGCCTTTACGTTAGTTAAGAACAGCGTGATTAGGTGCAAAAAGGCAGAAAAGCTGTTTTCGGTGCAGCGTCAGAAACATGTTTCTGGTGGTATGAAGCTGAAAGCAGAGAAATATAGCAAGAAGAAAGCAGAAACATCGGTTTGAGGAAGATAAGATACACTAAGCGTGACTGGTAAAAAAAACAGGCAAAAATTCCTTTTCTCGGTGCGATAAAGCCAAAAACAGCGTAAAAAGCTCTAAACAGACAGAAACCAATTTTTCGTGAAAAAGAGCTGAAAATAGCGTAACTTAGCGACGAAGAAGTAAAAACGTTGTTTTCAGTGGTCTGGTAAAAGTCAGCGCGATTGGCTGCAACAGGCAAAAAACGTTTTCCGGATCCAATAAAGAGCCGAAAACAGTGTAATTTAGTGAAGTTATTTTGACTGAAGTAAAGCTATAATCAACACATGTCAGCTGCAAACGCGCAGATAAGCTTTTTGTGGTGAAAAAGAGCTGAAAACATTGTACTTGAGCTATATCAGCCACTTAGACAATTTGAACTACCTCAACCAATTAACAAAGATATTGCAATCTGTGCAGTTTAACTGTCTTACCTAGTTTAACTATTTAACCAGTCGAATTAATGTGAATATATTGACTATTTTAACTACCTCAAGCAGTTTTTGCCGTTTGTTCTTTGAAGTAAATTTAACCAGTTCAGATAGATTTTGCGATGATTTAACCGTTAAAAGATCAGTCTCGGTTATACAGTTAGATTCCAGGAAATAATAAGTATTATAGGAGAAGGGTATCGGATAATTACTGAGCAACAAGAACAACACAGAGTCACTAACATCTGGTGAATGTGCGTTAAGCGCCCCAAGTGCCATACACCTATCTTAAATAATTAAACCACTTAAGCTAGATTGTGCAGTTTGTGTGATGGAACCAGTTAAGCTAGTTATGCATTTTGTGCAGTTGAAGCATTCAACTAGTTTAACCAATTAAGAAAGATGCTGCAATCTGTGCAGTTTAACTATTTTCACAGGTTTGACTATTTTACAAGTAAAATCAACTTAAATAGTTTGACTATTTTTAATACTTCAAGAACTTAGGTAGATTTTGCAGTTTGCACAGTTCATTAGTTGAAGTTAATTGGACCATTTAGAGTACCCTAACCGGTTGAGATACGTTGTGCAATTTTTCTCAGTTGACCTCTTACTGTTAACCTATTTGAACCATTCCAGCTAAATTGTTTAGATTGTGCAGCTGAGCCAATTAAGCTAATGATGCATTTTTGTCTAATTGAACTATTTATGCTTCTTTGATCATGTGATTTACTTCCACCAATTAAAATAACTTTGGCAATTTGTAGTTTATTTTTGTTTACTTGTTTGACTAATTAAAGCAGTTAAAACATTTAAGGTAGCTAAGTTTCTTGGAGTATTTTAAATATTCAAACTATTTTAATTGATTCGACTTGTTACATAGTCAATCCACGGAAGACAGTTAAACTGCACAGATTCCACCACCTTTCTTAATTAGTTGAGGTAGTTGAGATGGTTCAGCTATACAAAATGCATAGCTAGCTTAAATGGTCCCTTAGCACAAACCCCACAATCTAGCCTAAGTTCTCTAACTAGTTAAGATAGTAGCATGGTACTTAAGGTTTTTAACGCGCATTCACCAGATATCAGTGATTCTGTCTCATTATTGCGTGGTAATCTGGCGCTGGCTTTTTCATATAATATTCATCCTTTCCTGGAATCCACATGCTATATCAACCCCGAGGATCGCCATCTTGTCGTCGTTGGCGGGCTTGAGTGCTTCGGAGACCCCTAGAGCTATGGCGGCGAGAGCTTCGTCTCCTGGTAGGGCCACCCAAGCCAAACAAGTCAAAGGGTACAAGTCCGACGAAGCACAATCCAATGGTCCTTCAGTACAGGGGGTTGGGCACAAGGCTAGCATTCCTGTCCCCTTAAACACCCATGTTACGGAAAGGGCAACGAAGAAAATCAACACCACCAGACGAGACGGACTTTCAGAGTTATCAAAAGATACTGGTATGAATGACAGTGGTCAAAGCCGAAAGGAAATGGTTGACAGGAAGATGGAAGCCTTGAGCGCCAAATGGAAGACCAGAATTTGATTCTGGAAGGAAGAACTATATACGAGACAGGAAAGCGAGCCAAGCCACAGCTGAGATGCTGAGATGAGACATTACAACCTACACGTTCTTGGAATTAGCGATAGCAGATTGACAGGTTCAGGCAGACACAAAACCAACACAGGAGAGACAGTGCTATATTCCGGAAGAGATGACCAGCACCGTGAGGGAATAGCCATTATCTTCAAGAAGGGTCTTGAGAAGTGCCCGATGGAGTTGAAGCCGATCAAGTGAGATTGAAAGGGAGACACATCAACACAACTATCATCCAGCGTTAAGCACCAACAAAGGACAGTGACGAAGAAGGCAAGGACACCTTCACGAACTGCTTCAAGCAGAACTGCAGAACCACGTGACGAGATGAAGATTGTGATGTAAGATCTCAATGCAAAAGTTGGAAATGACAGAAACTACGATAGGGCCACGGGGAGAGAAGGATATCACCATAAACGACAGTGGAAATAGGCTACTAGACATATACACCACCTTAGATTTTGTCGCTGGAGGGACGCTCTTCCCACATCGAGACGTCCAATGGCTGAAAGGTTACTTTCCCAATAGAAAAGACAAGAACCAGGTTGACAACCTGATGGTCAACGGGATGTGGAGGCGATCACTGCCAAGACGTCAAAGTGAGAAGAGGAGCTGATGCGGGAAGTCACCACCATCTTGTGACCCCTAAACTGAAGTTGAAGCTGAGGAAGACCAGATTAAGTTTGAGAGGGCGACAACACTGACTCTGACGTGGAGAAGCTGCGAGACCTAAAACTTAAGACTGCCGTCACACTACAGCTGAGAAATAAGCTCCAGGTATGAGCGGATGCTGAAGACCAGACGTTGGAAGGTTCGGAAGACATCAATACAAAGTGGCAACAGCTTAAGATAGCCTACGAGCAGACCTGCAAGGCCTTTCCTGGAACAAAGCAGAGAAAGAGGAAGGAGTGGATCTCAGAGGATAGCTGGCAGACCATTGAGAAGAGAAGAATTCTCAAGATGAAAGTCTTGAAGGCCAAATCAGAGCGACTGAAGGAGAGATACAAGCAACAATGGATGGAAGCGAACCGAACAGTGAAGATGATGGCAAGAACAGAGAAGCAGAGCCACATAAACGACCCACCAAGCCAGGCAGAAGATGCAGCAAGTAGGGGAGAGCAACGCAAAGTCTATAAGATCATCAGGCTGCTGTGTGTCAGATATATAGTTGGCACTGATGCTCCGATGATGGACCAGCAGCGGCGACTGCTCATCACAGAAGCCGAGCAGGACGCACACACCTTCTATAACCTTTTCGACTTCTAACACCAATGTCATCTTTACCACCCTAAGACCTTGAGGAGCGGTATCTTCTTTGTCACCTTTTGGAACCTGTGGACCGGTATCTCCTTCTGGTCCTAGTGCTCCAGTATCTTCTATGCCACTTCTATGCCACTTTTAGGACCCTGAGATCCAGCTCCACCTCTACCAGGTGGCCCCTGTGAACCAGTAGAACCCTTGAAGCCTTGTGCATCAGTTTCTCCCTTGCCACCCTTATCTCCCCTAGTCCTCTTGCACCAGTATCTCCTTTAAGGCCTGTATCATCTTAATTTCCTTCTAGGCCAGTATCACCCTTATCACCTTTTGGTACTAGTGGCCCTGCTACTCCTTCAACACCTTCCACAATTGTATCTAGTTTGTTGTGATCTCCTGTAAATATACCCATTATAATATATGCTTATACAAAATACTGTTTTCTGAATGTTTTTATCAATTTTTTTTATTAATTTTTTTGGTACTAGTGGCCCTGCTACTCCTTCAACACCTTCCACAATTGTACCTAATTTGCCATGATCTCCTGTAAATATACCCATTATAATATATGCTTATACAAAATTTGTTTTCGGTACGATAAAGGTTAAAACAGCATAATTCAAGTGCAGAGAAGCGAAACAACGTTTTGAGTGAGATGAACCTGAAATGAGCGTCATTTGTTGCAAAAGCGGAGGAAATTTTTTGCCTTGCGATAAAGCTTAAAAAGCTTAATTCAGCAGAAGCATTAAGGCTAGTTAAACCATGTGAACTACTTTGTGCATTTTAACTGTCTTGGCTACTTTGACTATTTAACGAGTTTAAACAATTTAGCTTGATTGTGCGGTTTGTGCAGTTGACCCTATCGAGCAAAATTATTCATTTTGTCCAGTTGAACCAATTAACCCGGTCTGAGCATTTGAACCACATCAACCATTTCAGATAGATGGTGCAATTTGTGCACTTTTACTCTTTCCGCTACTTTGATTATCTTAATTAGTTAAACCGATTAAGCTAGATAGTGCAGTTTACGCAATGGAAACATTTGAACTAGTTATACACAGTTTGACCATTTGAACTACTTCAACCCATTAGAAAAGATTTTGCAACCCGTGCAGTTTGACTGGCTTGGCTTGGCTTGGCTTGGCTTGGCTTGGCTTGGCTTGTCTGACCGTCACTTTAACCAGTTGGATAGATGGTGCAATTTTTTTCAGACGACCTCAGTTTGACTGAAACCAGGTTAACCATTTCAACTAGATTGTCCAGGTTGTGAAGTTGAATTGATTAGGCTAGTTATCCATTGTTTTTCAATTGAAGCAAAACGTATTTAACCACGTCACATACTTCGACCAATTAAGCTGGATTGTGTAGCTTGTGCAGTTGATCCAATTAAGCTAAGCATTTTGTCCGGCTAAAGCCTTTAAGCTAGTTTGACCATATGAACCACTTCTACCAATTACGATGGATTGTCCAATTTGTGCAATTCAACTGTTGTCGCTCGATGGACATTTAACCTTTTGAACCCTAAAGCTACGTCAACTGGTTAGACTAGTTCAAATGGTCCATGAAGCTTAACTTGTTTAAGTGGACAAAATGCAGTTACAACTATTAACACTATTAACACTATTAACACTCTTGATGAAAGAGAATCATCGACTGGTTTTGCTGTTATTCAGGGTTTTAGAGAACCTATCAAGAGAATTTTGAATAGCCACAACGTTAAAGTCGCTCAAAAACCTTCTTAGCCTGTGGGGCATATTTTCGCCAAACTTAAGGATCCTGTCACGAAAGAACAACGCTTCGACGCCATCTATTCTATTCTTTGCAATGATTATGACAACAAATACATCGGACAAACCAAAGTGATGTTTAGTTTCTCCGATGAAAAAGCATCAAAAAGCGATTTTCTTTTGTAAAAAGGAGTGTCGAAGGACAGGAATGCCGAAATGCTGGGTCTATGAATTATTACTTCTTCGGTTATATTAATTAAATCTGTGAACCAGAGTAGCATCAAATCATGTTTGAAGGATGAACCAAGTTAGGTCGGCTTATCGTTGAATTCGATTTAGCGTGACTGAAGTACGGCGTCTTAACCAGGCCTTACAAGATTTACTTTGTAAGCAGTTGACCCAACTGCACTAGTTTGACTCTATTAACTTCTTGAACCAATCAACCTACACAGTAGAGGTTGTGCAATTGAACCATTCAGGGTGACTACACATTCTGGAATGTTGAACAATTTAAGCTAGTATGACCATTGAAACTACTTCAACAAACTAAGATACATTTTGCAATTTAACTGTTTCCCTAGTTTGACGTTTGAACCAGTTGAACTAATTGCTCTACTTTAATAATTCTAACTACTTTAAGCAATTAAGCACTTGATTGTGCACTCTGTGCAGTTGATTGACCGGAGCTATTTCCATCATTTGAAGTACTTCAACCAATTATGGTAGCCTTTGTAACTTTTTAGTTTAACTGTTGTCGCCAGGTTTTTTTATAAAACCATTTGAACCCTTTAAGCCAGTCATGTATTTTATCCGGGTAAACTACTATTGAAGATAGCTCAATCATTTGAACTTCATCAACCAATTAGGGAGGACTTCGTAATTTCTGAAGTTTTACTGCTTTTGCTGGGTAGAGTTAATATCATTTGAATTCATGAATGCAAGTTTTAACAGCTTAAGTACGTGAACAAACTAAATTGTATTATGCAGTTGAACCTATTAAACTAATTACGCAGTTTAGCTGGATTGTGTGGTTTTTACGTCTGAGCCTTTTAAGCTACCTGTGAATTTTGACAGTTGAACCATTCAAACCAAGTTGACAAATTGAACTACTTCAATCAATTAAGATAGATCGTTCAGATTTTGCAGTTGAACAGTTTTCCCTACATTAACTGTTTTATCAGTCAAACCAATAAAGCTGACGGTGGGCTTTGTGCAGATGAAGCACTAAAGCTAGTTGGACCATTTGAAGTACTTCACCCAATTAGGTTAGATTTAAGTGTTTTCCTTACTTTGACTATTTGACCAATTAAACCAAATTAATTTAGCGCGATGTTGCAGATTGTGCAGTTGATTAATTGATGCTTGTTTTGACAATTGTAACTGCTTGCAGCAACTATACTAGAGAGAGAAGTTTTCTTGAAGTAATTTTGCTAGTTACGTATTTTTTGCAGTTGAATCATTTAATCTCGTTCGACCATTTGAACTAATTTAACAAATTTAGCCAATTTTGCAATTTTTGCAGTTTAACTGTTTTACCTGGTTTGACCACTTAACCAGTTGAACTAATCAAACTAGTTTGATTATGTTAACTACTTGAATCAATGAACCCACATTGCGCACATTGTGCAGTCGCGCTATATTAAGGGTAGTTACGCATTTTGTCCCAAGAAGTTCAAATGGTTACACTACCTTCAATTGTTAAACTACAGAAATAACACAATCCAGCTGAATTGATTCAAGTAGTGTAAATAATCTAAGTAGCTTAATTAGTTCAATCAGCAAGATAGTCAAACTAGCAAAGAAAGTTAAATGTAAAAATTTTATCGAATTTATCGTAATTGGTTCAAGTAGCTTAGGTGGTGAAACTAGCCTAAATGATTCAACTTAAAAAGTGCATAACAAGGTTAAATGGTTCAAACACAGATTCTTTACAGTGTAGTTTAATTGGTTCAAGAAGTTAGAATAGTCAAACTAGCCTAACTGATTCGAAAAATCAAGTCCAATTTAGTGCTATAGAAATTTAGAGGCAAAGAAGCAGAAAACTTCTTTCTATGTAACGACGCTTGAAACAACGTTATATTACGTCAAAGAAACGAGAGTAGTGTTATTTGGCTTTAAAAGCGCCAAAATGTTGTTTCTGGTGGCATAAACCTCACATAACTGTGATTAACTGCAAACAGGCAAAAAAACCGTTTTCATTGTGATAAAGCAAAAATTAGCGCATTTAGCGACAAAAAAAGCAAAAACCTTGTTTTCCGCGAGAAAAATCTAAAAACAGCCCAATTTAGTTGCAAACAGACGAAAACCTTTTTTTCGGTGCGAGAAAAAGAAAAAACTTGTCACTTCGCAACAAAAAAGTGAACAGATTTTATTTTTTGTGAGATAAGGCTCAAAACAGCGCTATTTAGTGCAAACAAAGGAGAACATGTTTTCGGTGCAATAAAGCACCGTAAGCGTGATTCGGCCACAAAAGGGCAAAAAGGTTCTTTTCGGTGAGGCAAAGCTGAAAACAGCCCAATTCAGCTGTAAACAAACAAAACCTTTTATTTTTGGTGCGAGAAAGTTAAAAAAATTTTGACCTCGCAACAAGAAGGAAAAACGTTGTTTCTGCTTACATAAAGCTCAAAATACTGCAATCTGCTCCACACTGGAAGTAAACTCTTATTCGCTGCAAAAAAGCTTAAAGAAGCATCATTTAGCAACAAAAAAACGTTTTTCGAGGGATGAAAAACAGTCCAATTAAGCTGCAAACAAAGAAAACATGTTTTTGGTGAAAGAAAGCTGAAAATAGCGCGATTTAGCAACAAAAGCGAAAAACGTGATTTTGGTGCAAAAAAACTGAAAACAGCCTGATAAAGCAACAAAAAAGTAAAGACCTTCTTTTCGGTGAGATGAAGCTAAAAACAGCCCAATTTAGTAGCAAACAAACAAGAAAAAAACGTAACCCGTTGTTATCTTCGAGATGATGATAAATATAACCCAGTTTACTTGGAAACAACCTAAAAACTTTTTTCGTGAGATAAGTTCAGAACAGCCCAATTTAGTTGAAAACATGTTTTCATGTCTTTTCCCATATTATTCCTTATGGTTTAATCTGACCATTTCAGCTAGTTTGCGGATCTTTCACAAATTAACTGATATCGCTTAATGAGACTAGTTGAAACAAATCAGCCAGTTTGTGCTTTCCTTCAGGCTAAAATGGCCAAATTAACTAAAATTGCTGATGTAATAGAATGTACAAACTAGCTCAATAACTCCAACTGCTTTAAACACTCAAACCAACGAACAAAGTTAAATTGTTTAAGTGATCTCACCAGCCAAAACTGTTAATGTGCACAAAAAGCACATGTATTTTGTGATACACAACAGCTCAAATAATGGACATGTTTTTACTTTAATGAAATCGCTGTAATAAGCTGTGGTGCTAAGGTGCCATAAAACTGAACAGCGTTATTTTCAGCAAAAAGAAAAAACGTTTTTATGTGAGATAAAGCTTAAAACGGCCCAATTCAGTTCTAAATAAATTAAAACATGTTATTCGGGGCGAAAAACAGAGAAAAGCGCAGTTTTGGCACTCAAAAGCGAGAAAAGTTGTCTCTAGGGAATTCAATCTTAAACTACCCTGGTCAGCTTCAAACTTCTATTGCTTAAACAAGCAATCTCAGTTGAATTCTAAGAAATATGCAATTTAGCTAAATTGGCTCAGTTGGAAGGAATGGTTAAAGGGGTTTAACGGCTGATAGGGACAAAATGCACCAACTAAGTAAATTAGTTTAATCGATTTAAGTCAAATCGCTATTTGATTCAAATAGCCAAAACCGTTTAAAATGTTCAAACTACACAATCCAGCCTAATTAACCCGGCTGTTTTCAGCTTAAAATATTCGAACTAGTTTTACTTGTTAAACTTGTTATATAGTCGGACTAGCGAAAAGAGTTAATTTGGAGAATCTTTAGGACTTTCGACTAGTGAATAGCAAAAATAGGCAAAACAGTTCTACTGCAAAAATTGGTTATGGATTTTTTGGGGTTGAAGCATTGAAGTTAGTTTGACATTTAATATGCATTGTGAATTTTTTTGTAGTTTCACTCTTCAGGCAGTTCAGACGCGGTACTTCAACCAAGGCTAATCAAACTCAAAGAATTAATTTAATGTGAAGTACAGTGTCTGAACCAATTCGGAACGGCTGATTTAGTTCAAAGTCGGGGTCCATCAAATCACCGGTGCAGGTAATCAGGCAAACTCATTAATATTTTGCCATAAAGTGAATGTGAAGGTGTTAGTTGCTCTTCATCATCTCTAGAGGTTATATAGGACGATGGGCTTGCATTCAGTATCATCTCCGTTTCAATGATGACAGTCAACAGCTCCTTGTAATGTTGAGCCTAGCGCCTCTAGCGGACTGTTCAACTGACTTCACCATTCTCTCCAATAAACTTCCCCACCATGGGGCCATTTATAAGGTAAAGATCCATTGGACTTTCTTCTCTGCAAGGTATTGTCTTACAACTAGACTCTTCATCAAGTCTACTATTTGCCTGGAGGCAGATCTAAAGGCACTTCCATTGTCTGACACAATCTTTGATGGCAATCCTCTTCTGGCTGTAAATCTAGCAAAACTTCTAGGAAAGGCCTCTGCAGTTAGGTCTGTAACTATGTAGAGGTGTACTGCTCTTGTAACATAGTATGTATACAGGGAAGTCCACACCTTCTCCTCTGTCTTCTTATTGGCAATCTTAACGTATAATGGGCATGCATAGTATAACTCAGTAAAGGTAAAGGCCGGTGCAGTCTGTTACTCTAAATTCCAGTAAACGTGGTGGTGGTGGTAGTGGTATATAAGGTTTTCGCTCGTGTGGGCGACTTATTCCACAGCTGTGAAGCAATTTTCTTCACAACCTGTCTGCCAACCAAAACTTGGATCGCAACTCTGTCAAAGTTTCCACTCCATCATGCATGCATTACACTCTCGTGGGAATTTCTGATGGTCAACATTGTTTCTAAATCCATGATTTGCATCTAGGAGGATAGGATGCTCGACTGAGTAAGGAAGGTCTGCGTGTGAGAAGCTGCCTCCACACCTCAGAATGCCATCGCTGTCTGGTGACAATCTTGCTTTTCGGTTCTTAAGAAATCGCAAGACATAGGTGTAAGCCGTAGGAGTCGCCGAAGATTGCTGAACGGGCTCATGTAAATGACACAGCTAATGCCGAAATTGTTAGTTCAAGAAGGGTGGAAGTTTTCAGGTTCCTTTGATTTTTTTACTGTTATTTCTGTTAAACATTCCTAAGGGATGGGCTCGGTGACGACAATGCTCTTCGACCCTTCCTCAGGTTGGCTTAGCCATTCAGGGCCCATCGCCCAAAGTGTGTTTTTCGCGAGCTAAGATGAATTCAATCCTTTTGATTGGACGGCTGCAGGATTGCTGTCCCACGGGCAGTCCCTCCAGCTTTCCACTGGGAGAAGGCTTATAATTTTTTTGACTTTGTTGTCTACAGACTGTTTCCATTCTTTGTCTATGCCTCTAATCCAGCAAAGTGCCACCTCAGAATCCCTTTAATATGTAATCTTTTTTATAGGATCTTCACATTTCAGAGCCCCCTCAATGGCTGTGACTAGTCTCGCAAGTATGACTGCTGCTAAAAGTTCTAATCTGGGAATTTTTTGGCTACTCAGTGGGTCTACTCTTGTCTTGGATGCTACAAACTTCACATAAGTGCGAAAGGCCTTATGAACTTGGAGGTAAACAAAAGCGCCATATGCCTTCACGTCAAACACAACTCCTGCGAATTGCAGCAGAACTACTTCAGGATACTCTTTCTTCACATCATCAAACCACAGGAACCTCGGGACATCTCTATCTTGTTCTGATACCGACACGGTTAGGAGTGCCTTTTCAATATCTCCAGCCAGTACCTTTCTATGCATTCGAAATCTCAGGAAGATGTCCACGATCTTGTGCAAAAGTACTGGCCCGGTGTATAGACAATCATTCAAGGAGACTGCGTTTCACTTGCAGGACGCATCATAGACAATTCCGAGTTTTGTTGTCTCTTTATCTCTTCCAATGACAGCATGATGAAGCAGGCAGTGAACCCCTCCAACTCAAACAGACGTTGATTCATTGACTTTCTCCACAATCCTCTTCTGGATCTGGTCTCTGATCACGGCATCGTATTTTAACAAACTTACGGTTCTCGTCTCAGGCGGTTCAATAGACTAATCAGGCGTTTGTGGCTGGTCTCATAGTTGTCTGGCAGAACTGGGTAAATATTCGTCCATGGTAGATGTATCTCATATCTTCCTAGCTGAAAGGAGATGCTGTCAATGAAATAATTAAGAAATTATTGTTCAGGACTCGATATTCCCAATGACTCCAGGTCCCCGAAGCGTTTGAACTCTCCAGTAAGGTCAAGCTTCAGAGGTTGGGACGGTTCGGCAGCACATCTTAGGACATGGGTTCTGGAAACCAAGTTAACAGATGAGTCACAGTCACACGTTGAGCTCTTTATTGGGTCCACATAAATCCAAACCTACCTTGTATGTAAAACTTTTGGACCACTTTCTCCTCTTCTCACTTCTCCTGTCACGATTTGCCAGTATTGATCTGATCCGATAGGTATGTCATTACCTTCTATCATTACTCTCCTTTATCCTAAGATCTCCTTTGTTTTTAATATGCATATTTAAACTACTGTTGAATTTATTTTCTATAATCGTGCCAAAAAAAAGACATTTCTACTAGCATAATCATTATTTCAAATGAGCCAATCAAGTGAGAGATCGTTAACGCTTGCAACCATCTGATGACGAATGACCTAACTATTTTGCTTGCGTCATCGGACTGTATAACCGACCTGTCAAAATTGGTCGTTTAAAAAACTCTGAAGATTTTAGTATTACGAACAATTTAAATTTTTGTTTTTCTCTGTTCTGTCGTGTTTTGTTTTGTTATGATTTTTAGCGGCTATTAGCGATTGAGATGCGTTTAGCTATTTTCAGTGACTGACAGCAAATGTAATTAAAAAAGCCTACAATGCAATTGACTCAAGTGCTTCATAGTAAACTCGATCGGCAGAATCGAAATAAAATGGGTGAAGATCGTCAACGAAATTTGACAGGGAATCATCAAAAATTTAACAACGGAATGTGATGACACAAACAATACAAAATTTGCATAAGGATGTATTTCAGAATCCAATAACTATTTTCTTTAAATGTTTATAACTTCACTAATAATTTATTAAAGCCATGTTTTGAAAAAACTCATGCCATCATCATTCTACTGTGTTGTATCCTTTGACTATGTTTTTACACGCTTGAATTGGTGAAGTAATTCTAACAGAACTTGTTAAATCAAAGTTAACGGATTCAACCCGATAAACTGATGACAGCACAAAAGTTATGCTGAAATAAGACTTTGCAAACTTTTCTTAAGAGATTCAGCTGTACTTTGATTCTATTATTTTCACGAAGTTACCTATAGTAAGTTTCAAACATGAGACAATTAAGTAAATGAATCAATGAACAAATGATAATAATTGCAGCAGTAAAGGGTGAAGAATACTGTTTCATACTGCAATTAGACTAGGTCCGGAGGCTTAGCTGCCGCAACGAAGGCTTAGTCGCCACAACGAAGCGAGCTGATTATACGTCACTTTATTTTCTGTTGTTTGGTATCTTTTGTCCTCCCTCAAGAGTTAGATACAAGAAAGGGCGTTACTTTTCTCCGTGCACCCAACTAAACCGACTAGGTGTAAGTTAGTCCTGGAGCATATTGAAAGTACTTTATCACGTATTCATTCCTCCTGAACCCGATGAGAAAAAAAAAACAAAAAAAAGAAGGAAAGAAGACACAAAAGGAAGGATAATTCGAATGAAAGAAAAAAAGTATTACAAAAGTACAGAAACAATACGTGACAGAGCTAAATTGAATTTGGCCGGTCATCGTGTCCGGAGACTCTCCGGAAATTATTTCGAGCCCTGTCACTAGAACCAGTGAACCAGAACGACTTCTCTTTTGCCGCATAGGTGTATTGAATCCTTGGTCTGTCCACTGGCTGATATCGTTTTCCCACACAATGCAAAACCTGCGAAGGACGAGTTTTTATCAATGCTTACCTTTACCTTTGATGAAATTGAAATCAAGCAAAGTCCTATTTCGTTTCGCTCCGCCGCCTCCGCTCGCCATAACTTCATTGAAACCTCGAGCATTGACTGACACAATCTCCAATCGCACTGACTGACGCTTTTACAAGCGCGGCCAATCGCGTCGACATCTGTGGCACGCACAAATTTTATTGTACTTTTTAGGCAAAATAACTGTTTTATTGCCTCTGTTCCGATTTGGCTTCCAACGAATTATTAACTGAACAGTTTTATTTCCGCAATACCATGTCTAGAACAAACCTAGCTGTCAGAGTAGCCGGCGCAGTATTCGGAATAGCCGGTGAAATGCGCCGGTTGTCGGCTTATTTTGACAACCCTGCAAAGTCTCAGTGTTATGCAAAGCTTTAAAGGATAATTTCAGGAGGTTCAAATCTCTTCTCCCATTGATTGGAAGCCATCCGATTTTCAGTACATCCCGAAAGTTCTTTAGTAACACATAGTGACAGAGTACAAAACTTGTGGCAGCAAATTGAACTCGTTGCAAACGGCGAGGTAAGAATTGTGGTAAAGGTTAAACAACCAGATCGACGTAATCTAGTTTTGACAAAATTAATGTTTCTACCAGTTGCTATCTAAGCTCATATTTGGCCAGGTATTTAAATTTTCTTAGTATCGATAGAGTGGCGTAGCATCCAGATACCGTGTGCTTGATGTGATCGTCCCACTTAAGATGCTCATTGATGTGAACTCCAAGCAGTTTGCAAGATTTAATACGTTATTGTTTATAACCACTGACTACTATGTTAGGATCATACTCGTCAAGGTGATGTACTCTGGACATTTGCAGGGTGGATAGGATCATAACCTTGGTCTTGACGTTGTTAAAGTCTCTAGGGAAACCTAGTTAACTTATCTTGGTGATGAGATTTCTGAAACAGATCGTATCATAGGCTTTGGAAAAGTCGGCTAAGATCATCATAGTTACCTCCGAACGTTTCATGGCTTTTACTATGTCGTCTCGTATAGCTTGAAGTACAGTAGTAGTCGATAGGCAGAAATGTTATTGTTGAGAACATTGTTCTTATCAATAAAAACAGACAGCTGACGGAAAATCAGTCGTCCATAAACCTTTGAAAGCACTGGTAATATTGGTATAGGTCTTAAGTCTTTCTCGGATTTAATTTGGCCCCCTTTAGGAATCGCGCAGATGCGCGCGAGCTTCCAAGCAGATGGAAAGTACAAGTTCTTGATGCAGGTGTTGATGACATCAGTGAGCGGAGACCCCAGATAATCTGCAACCATTTTGATCATGTTTGCAGGGATGTCATCAGGACCAGATAAACAGTCTGATCGAATGTTGGGTAACTCATGAATGACCTCTTAAAGAGTAACGGTCCTGATTTAAAACCGTTAACAAAGTTTGCAGGGAGTGATTGAATCAAGTTTATAATTGAGGCGTAATCATCAACATGGTGGGCGTTGATGCCAATGGTGCGTTCGGCCGTGGATGCAAAGAAATTGTTTAGCTTGTCTGGTTGCATAGTTATTCGCTGGGGGCTCGGATGTAGGATACGGTGAATTACTTTCCAAACTTCTTTTGATTTCTTAGATGACAAAATTCTTTCCAGGAAGTTTCTCTTGGTTAATCAGATCGTAGGCGGTCTCTCTGTTCCTTGAGTTCCACAATGGCTGGATCTTTAAGCCACGGTGCAGGTGGTCGAGTGACCTTCGTTAATTCTGATAGTGCATGCCTATCGATACATTCCTTGCGCAATGAACTTAATATTTCGAGCTTTTCATCCGGATCGGAGACTCCAAAGGAGGCTGCAAATGGTAGTGTTTTAAAGTCTTCAATGAAGGAAGATTCATCAAAGTTCTTCAAATTTCTGATGAATATGTGCCTTATTTGGAGTCTGGTAACTTTGATGTTAATAGTTGCGTAGACGGCGTCGTGATCGCTGACTGGTGGACATGGAAGAACATCTGTGTGCGGAATACTTTCTAGAAAGTTGGAGATTATATGATCGATGTGTGCTCGTCTTGTCTGTTGTTCTGGTTGGTTTATGTACATGTTGATGTAAGTTTAGTGAAGATAATATGTCTTGATTTTGGCTAGTTATAGGTTTATTTGGTCTGAGTAAATCTATTTTGATGTCTCCTGTCACAACTATAAGACCATCGCAGCCATTACGTTGAGGTTAGCATTCCTTCTGCGCGATACATTGTTCCTACAAAAAGCTTGCTATGTTTATTTATACCGGGAAATTCAAGCCACAGATGTTCAAGGTCGAGTTCTTTAGCCTCGATGTCACTTCTACGTTTATAGGTCAGAGTTTCCTTTATGTAAGCTCCCACACCTCCACCTCTGATGGAATTACGGCTTCTAAATTCGCAATTATAGCCCAGTATGGTCACATGTTTCAGTAAAAGAGGGTTTTCCTTTAGCCAGGTTTCACTCATGCTTATCACGTCAAACGGATATTGCTTTATTTTTAGAAGGAGTTCATCAAATGCTGAAACCATGCTTTTTGTATTGAGGTGCATCACCTTTAGGTGTTTCGGCCTCATGATGAGAGATTGCAAGTGCTCGTCTGGGCCAGGATCCAGTGTTGCTGAGATGTTAGAAGGGCTTTCACTGCTAGAAAAACAGCTCATGATCCTTATTATAAAAATCGTGATGTGCATGGAAAGGCAACTCAGTCTACAAGCATCAGGTACGTTTGAAATTATTTTGAGTGGTCGTGATATTATTTGATAGGCAAACGCATTTTACGTGGAGAAGATCAAAGCAAGACTTACAATTTATTTGCTTCTGATTTTTCTTTAAGGTCTGCTCACATTCTTGACATTTTTGGGACTTCTTTGGGCCTGGGTTTAGCTCAATGTCTCCACAGCGTATGAGAGAAAGATGGAAGCAGGCACAACAATTTGCCTAATATAGGCAAGGGCGGTGAGATCGTTTGCTTCGCTTGGCGTAGATAATTAGACAAGTTTTGTTGGAAATAGTTAGTTCGTTTAATAAACTGATCTATCTCTTTCCTGTCTCAATCCCAAAGGGAGAAAACGTTATCAATATATCGTTTCCATTCTCTTGGCTTGGTTTTGCTTTGTTGGATTATTTTCGTTTTAATTTCCACCATTTTCGTACCCATAGCGGTTCGATATGTTTCAGGAAAGTTACCTCATTGTATTGAAACGAATTTTCTTGAAGAATTAAGACAGACATTTCCCTGAGGTATTGCGTTGAGATCGGTGCATTGTGGCTGTTGAACTTTTTAAATGCTTCACATACTATATTCATTCCTCCTTCGAATAAGCTAGAAACGTCCATGGATACTAGAATGGCATATTTGCCTACCTTTGTTTTTTCTAAGAAGTTGATAAAAGTAGTCATATCCTATGGGATTGTTGCATTGGGCCATGGGCTAGAGTAGTATCTCCACAAAAGACGATATTTTCTCGGTAGGGCCGTAACAACCTGAGATTATATGGTTACCGACCGGTATAAGTTTGTGTATTTTCGAGAGCTTATGGAATATTGGTGTTCTAGGTGGATTGGGAGTTTGTGAAAGCCATTTCCGACTGATGTCATTAATGTGTTTGAGAGGTTTGTTGTGAAGTCTGTTGTCGAGTTGCACTTTGGCCTCCTCTATTTTTTCTGTCTTATTCATGATGGCTGTTGTAACTTTGTCTGCTTTTTTGAGGTTTAAAGCAGAGTCTTTTGAAGCCATCACCTCATTGCGTGACATATAATTTTCTGGCTTAGTTACAGTAATCTCCCCAAGTTTTGTTTTTACATTTCTCTAAAGGGCAATAGAAAGCTGAACCGGTGGCATCAAGTTTGATTTAACATGGAACGGAAGTGGTTCTTTGTATTGTCTGTGAAAGATTTATTGAAGGCGCATTCGTCTTGCGAATTCTACAAAATCTCATAAGAGTTGCTGCCGAATTTCACATTGGTTGGTCACTGGTGTTGGAATGAATTTGAGACCCTTTGATAGCACACTGACTTGACTGTCGGAAATATGATAGTTTGAGAGATCTTTTTAGAATGATTCATTTGTCTCCCTTTCTTTGGCTGAAAGCTTATTGTTATGGAGAGCGCCCATGTTTTTTAGAGTGCGTTGCGTTACATAATTATTAAAAATAGAACGAAGAAGTTTCTAGAACATTTAGTCATGATGACTAAGCGAGAACTTTAAGGAGAACCTTCTAGAACCGTGACTCAGCATATTTTGTTATGATGTAATCATAGTGTAATGTTTCTAAAAATAACAATATTACAGATCTCTAGAACATTCTAGAACTTTTCCGAAAGATATATAAGGAGTCACGCTAGCTTAAAGAAATAGGCCTTTTAGTGAGCTATAACTGCTGTTGCGAAGAGCCCAGAGGAGCGAGAGCCGGACAGAGTTGTTTATTGGAATTGAAAGCCGTGTGGAAGGCTACGTGAGAGAAAGAATTACGGACGTCGACAGTTTGTTAAAGATTTTCAAGAGAACTGTGAGTTGTGCGGTAGTGCACCGAGATTTAAGTGATATTATTTGTAAAGGACTCTAAGTTATAGGGATACTGATTGTATTAGCATTTATATCGCTCCGTAGATAAGTGAAAAAGATAGTTATTGTATTGGTTGTCGATATCGCTTCGTAGTTATT
This sequence comes from Pocillopora damicornis, assembly GCF_964200805.1. Classification (NCBI taxonomy): domain Eukaryota; kingdom Metazoa; phylum Cnidaria; class Anthozoa; order Scleractinia; family Pocilloporidae; genus Pocillopora; species Pocillopora damicornis. The sequence goes on along the minus strand of NC_142674.1, from coordinate 9,185,834 downwards.
ACGTTGGTCAATAAAGTAGTTGAGTTGTACGAGTTGTATCTTTCTGGCGGTTTGGAAAATACCGTAACATTATATTTTAAAGAGTTTCTACGTTCTTTGCGTCGTATGCTTTTTGTTCTGCTTCCGTTGTTGTTAAAGCCAGCTTTTTTAGAGTAAGAGAACATGTCATGTTATTATTTCATCACTCAGATATGATTAAATCACATTTTCAAGTTC